>NC_060148.1:90931204-91143704 GCF_021461385.2 Schistocerca piceifrons | reverse complement strand
AGAGAGTCCAAGTAGTTCGCCGACAGGGACTCTACGTCGAGGCTCAGCTCTGTGAGAAATGGGCACAGCTCCAGGGCAGAGATGATGGCACATTCCGCCCTAGTGCCCGGCTTGAAGAGTGTCAGTGTCGGGTTCCCTCTGACGATCTTCAGCGTCCGGAGCGCCGTAAAACAGATAGGCGAACGAGAAGAGAAGACGATATCTGCTATGCTGAGATCAGTTGTCACGTGCGTAGACCCTAGTCTCTGACAGTCCTGCACAGCTCGTATGTCAGACATGTTTGTCACTGACAGAAACAACTGCGGGTAGTAAATTTTCACCTCAAACATTTTGGCCACCTTGATTTCGATTTCCTGCAACAGCGGTACGATGGACAATACGGCGCACGTCTCGGCAGATTCTCTCGGACTTCTATTGCTGACGTACCTTTTCCCTTTCCACAGGTGGGTGAATCCTGTCACAATTTTGTACCACTGCTTGCACACAGTAGCACATCGGACCAACTCTGGGATGGGCAGATAGGCAAAGACGCAAAACAGTACGTCGTCTGGCGGGTTGCAGGCGAGTGTTGGCGATTCCATTTCTGTGGACAGAAAGTTAACAGTTATTTGTTAAGTATCGCTAAAGATTTCGTGCGTGTCACTTTTATTTAAGGTATGTAAGAGAATGTCAGGCAGGGCAATTTCATGTCAAATTATACAAGCCACAATAACTCAATCGTGAATTTCTGTGGAAAAAATGTACGTCAGACCTCTGTATCACCTGTGTTAATAAATAAACTATTTTCATTTTAAACTCATAAAAACTGCAACATATTCTTTGCTTAATGTCTTAGTAGTTACTGCAATCAAAGTGGGCAATATTTTTTTCTGTGTAAAGTGTCAGAAATTTTTCAACATTCTGCATATTTCACATCATTGAATTTCTAATGTAGAACATGCATATTGACAGTACTGTTTCCATCTTTCTTCCACTTATAACAAACGAATGAGAACTTGCACATGAATTGTTCTGCACAGAGTTTTGTTTTTTTGTTTGAACTTTTTGTCAGATACGATGTCAGAGAGGGAATACAGGAATGAAAGAATGATGTGTGCGGAAGATGAAGAAAGACAAGAAGATAGTGTTTGAGAGAGTGAAAACGCTTCCCAATTGTTGGAAATCTGTCAGCGGTGTTGCAGAAATACCTCGGTCCTGAACTAACTGTGTTACCATCACACCCGTTGTGCAGGAATGGTTATACTCACTACAAAAGAAATTTCACTGAACTTCTTGTTGTAGGCTACCTGAATAATCATCATCCCTGGAATGTGATCTGAGGAAGACAATGCAGATGTTTATATTCCTGAGTGTGAAGTAGTTGATGTGTTGAATGTTAGCATATCTTATTTAGCCTCTAATAGGTCCCCTTTTAAATGGCGAGGTAAGATAAGAAGCACAAGAACACAACAGTATGTAGAAAGAAAAGTGGAAGAAGTTGCACAAAGTTTTACAGAACCAACATCTACAATATTTACTGAAGTTTATAATGAGGAGGCACTTGATGCAGAACCTAAATATAGTGACAAATGCACTCAGTGCAATATGTGGTTTCAAAACCTAAATGCTACTATTTTATTACAATGAAATGAACACCCTCAGCTGCTTACAGGCGTTGACATATGTCAACTGGCACAGATGAAACTGTGTGCCCCGACCGGGACTCGAACCCAGGATCTCCTGCTTACATGGCAGACGCTCTATCCATCTGAGCCACCGAGGACACAGAGGATAGCGCGACTGCAGGGTTTTATCTCTGGCACTCCTCCCACGACACCCACATTCTCAACGTATTGTCCCACACTATATTCGTAGTGCCCCCGCCCATTATATTCATTACTTGCGGCACGTTGCCAATTCCCGTAAGAGTTCGGGCACTGTCTGTGCATTCAATGTTAACAAATTTCTCTTCTTCAGAGATGCATTCCTTGCCACTGCCAGTCTACATTTTATATCCTCTCTACTTCGACCATCATCAGTTTTTTCTCCCCAAATAACAAAACACCTTTACTACTTTAAGTGTCTCATTTCCTAATCTAATTCCCTCAGCATCACCTGACTTAATTCGACTACATTCCATTATCCTCATTTTGCTTTTGTTGATGTTCATCTTATATCCTCCTTTCAAGACACTGTCCATTCCGTTCAACTGTTCTTCCAAGTCCTTTGCTGTTTCTGACAGAATTATACTGTCATTGGCGAACCTCAAAGTTTGTATTTCTTCTCCATGGATTTTAATACCTACTCCAAATTTTTCTTTTGTTTCCTTCACTGCTTGCTCAATGTACAGATTGAATAACATCGGGGAGAGGCTACAACCCTGTCTCACTCCCTTCCCAACCACTGCTTCCCTTTCGTGCCCCTCTACTCTTGTAACTGCCATCTGGTTTCTGTACAAATTGTAAATAGCCTTTCGCGCCCTGTATTTTCCCCCTGCCACCATCAGAATTTCAAAGAGAGTATTCCAGTCAACATTGTCAAAAGCTTTCTCTAAGTCTACAAATGCTAGAAACGTAGGTTTGCCTTTCCTTAATCTAGCTTCTAAGATGAGTCATAGAGTCAGTTTTGCCTCACGTGTTCCAACATTTCTACGGAATCCAATCAGATCTTCCGAGGCCGGCTTAACTACTAGTTTTTGCATTCTTCTGTAAAGAACTCACGTTAGTATTTTGCAGCTGTGGCTTATTAAACTGATAGTTTGGTAATTTTCACATCTGTCAACACCTGCTTTCTTTGGGATTGGAATTATTATATTCTTCTTGAAGTCTGAGGGTATTTCACCTGTCTCATACATTGCTCACCAGATGGTAGAGTTTTGTCAGGACTGGCTCTCCCAAGACCGTCAGTAGTTCCAATGGAATGATGTCTACTCCGGGGGCCTTGTTTCGACTCAAGTCTTTCAGTGCTCTGTCAAACTCTTCACGCAGTATCATATCTCCTATTTCATCTTCATCTACATCCTCTTCCATTTCCATAATATTGTCCTCAAGTACATCGCCCCTGTATAGACCCTCTATATACTCCTTCCACCTTTCTGCTTGCCCTTCTTTGCTTAGAACTGGGTTTCCATCTGAGCTCTTGATATTCATACAAGTGGTTCTCTTTTCTCCAAAGGTCTCTTTAATTTTCCTGTAGGTAGTATCTATCTTACCCCTAGTGAGAGAAGCCTCTACATCCTTACATTTGTCCTCTAGCCATCACTGCTTAGCCATTTTGCACTTCCTGCTGATCTCATTTTTGAGGCATTTGTATTCCTTTTTGCCTGCTTCATTTAATGCATTTTTTTATTTTCTCCTTTCATCAATTAAATTCAATATTTCTTCTGTTACCCAAGGATTTGTACAAGCCCTCGATTTTTTACCTACTTGATCCTCTGCTGCCTTCACTATTCCATCCCTCAAAACTACCCATTCTTCTTCTACTGTATTTCTTTCCCACATTCCTGTCAATTGTTCCCTTATGCTCTCCATGAAACTGTGGTTTAGTCAGTTTATCCAGGTCACATCTCCTTAAATTGACACCGTTTTGCAGTTTCTTCAGTTTTAATCTACAGTTCATAAACAATAGATTGTGGTCAGAGTCCATATCTGCCCCTGGAAATGTCTTACAAGTTAAAACCTGTTTCCTAAATCTCTCTCTTACCATTATATAGTCTATCTGATACCTTCTAGTATCCCCAGGATTCTTCCATGTATACAACCTTCTTTTATGATTCTTGAACCAAGTGTTAGCTATGATTGAGTTATACTCTGTGCAAAATTCTACCGGCCAGCTTCCTTTCATTTCTAACCTCCAGTCCATATTCACCTACTATGTTACCTTCTCTCCCTTTTGCTACACTCGAATTCCAGTCATCCATGACTATTAAATTTTCGTCTCCCTTCACTACCTGAATAATTTCTTTTATCTCATCACACATTTCATCAATTTCTTCATCATCTGCAGAGCTAGTTGGCATATAAACTTGTACTACTGTAGTAGGTGTCGGCTTCGTGTCTATCTCAGCCACAATAATGCGTTCACTATGCCGTGCTGTGCAGGTACTGCGAACAGCTGAGAGCAAGGGAAAACTACAGCCGTAATTTTTCCTGAGGGCATGCAGCTTTACTGTATGATTAAATGATGATGGCGTCCTCTTGGGTCAAATATTCCGGAGGTAAAATAGCCCCCATTTGGATCTCCGGCAGAGACTACTCAGGAGGATGTTGTTATCAGGAGAAAGAAAACTGGCGTTCTACGGATCGGAGCGTGGAATGTCAGATCCGTTAATGGAGCAGGTAGGTTAGAAAATTTAAAAAGGGAAGTGGATAGGTTAAATTTAGATATAGTGGGAATTAGTGAAGTTCGGTGACAGGTGGAACAAGACTTCTGGTCAGGTGAATACAGGGTTGTAAATATAAAATCAAATAGGGGTAATGCAGGAGTAGGTTTAATAATGAATAAAAAAATAGGAGTGCGGGTAAGCTACTACACACAGCATAGTGAACGTATTATAGTGGCCAAGATAGACACAAAGCCCATGCCTACTACAGTAGTATAAGTTTATACGCCAACTAGCTCTGCAGATGCCAAAGAAATTGAAGAAATATATGATGAGATAAAAGAAATTATTCAGGTAGTGAAGGAAGACGAAAATTTAATAGTCATGGGTGTCTGGAATTTGACAGTAGGAAAAGGGAGAGAAGGAAACATAGTAGGTGAATATGGATTGGGGCAAAGAAATGAAAGAGGAAGCCGTCTGGTAGAATTTTGCACAGAGCATAACTTAATCATAGCTAACACTTGGTTCAAGAATCATAAAAGAAGGTTGTATACATGGAAGAATCCTGGAGATCCTAAAAGGTATCATATAGATTATGTAATGGTAAGACAGAGATTTAGGAACCAGGTTTTAAATTGTAAGACATTTCCAGGGGCAGATGTGGACTCTGACCACAATCTATTGGTTATGAACTGTAGATTAAAACTGAAGAAATTGCAAAAAGGTGGGAATTTAAGGAGATGGGACCTGGATAAACTGACTAAACCAGAGGTTGTACAGAGTTTCAGGGACAGCATAAGGGAACAATTGACAGGAATGGGGGAAAGAAATTCAGTAGAAGACGAATGGGTAGCTCTGAGGGATGAAGTAGTGAAGGCAGCAGAGGATCAAGTACGTAAAAAGACGACGGCTAGTAGAAATCCTTGGGTAACAGAAGAAATATTGAATTTAATTGATGAAAGGAGAAAATATAAAAATGCAGTAAATGAAGCAGGCAAAAACGAATACAAACGTCTCAATAATGAGATCGACAGGAAGTGCGAAATGGCTAAGCAAATGTAAGGATGTAGAGGCTTACCTCACTAGGGGTAATATAGATACTGCCTACAGGAAAGTTAGAGAGACCTTTGGAGAAAAGAGAACCACTTGTATGAATACCAGTTCTAAGCAAAGAGGGGAAAGCAGAAAGGTGGAAGGAGTATATAGAGGGTCTACACAAGGACGATGTACTTGAGGACAATATTATGGAAATGGAACAGGATGTAGATGAAGATGAAATGAGAGATACGATACTGCGTGAAGAGTTTGACAGAGCCCTGAAAGACCTGAGTCGAAACAAGGCCCCGGTAGTAGACAACATTCCATTAGAACTACTGACGGCCATGAGAGAGTGTAATGGTACTTTGACTTCCGCAAAGTTATAATTTACGATCGCGCACGCAGAAGAGCGCTGCGCCAGCGACCAATTTTATAAATAATTTTTTTTTTTTTTTACTTTTGCGTAGTTTTTTTGTTTTTAAGAACTAATGGAGGTCTCTCTCTCTTGTCTTGATACGAAAGACGTGTATTTTTCCGTGATGTGTTGAATGTGCTTTTGGTGAAAATTAAAATTACATAGCAAAGCGATGTTGTTTCAATAGCTAATGAGGAGAAGATAATAAAAGGTAACACTACAATTGGCGTCCTGGTGACAGGACTTGCAATCTTCGGATTTGATACAAGTGCAGTTTGGATTGATACAAGTGCAGTTATTATAAATTTTGGACATTTTATCTAATTTTAACCACTTAACAGCATCAGAAAATGAATTTGGACTAAGTCTCATTCATTTCAATTGTAATGTTACGTGCATGAAATTTACAACAATATTGTTTTCCCTGTTATTAATGTGTGTTAATTTTCATTTTCATGCTGAGAAAATTAATTTGGTAAAAAAAAAAAAAAAAAAAAAAAAAAAGGGAAAGGATAACGTTCCATAAAATAATTTGCACGGACGCGAAAGAAAAATTTTGGATTGAAAACTGTATAGTTGACGCTACATTTGCAACATAAGACTGAAAAAACTTGGTGAGTACAGAAATTTACATTTTTTTCCAGTTTCAAACAGCCATCTGTACTTCCTTTATTCCGATCCATTTATTTCGAAATTATTTTTTCAAATTGTAGTTAAAATTGATTTACTACTATTATTGGAAATGGTAAGTGTAGAGCATATTCACAGTCATTTATTTGTGAGAGGGAAATTTCAGTACCAGTTTAATAATTCAATTTCTAATTAGAAATCATATAGAAATATCCATTTCCATAAGAGAAATTTCAGATTTCAACATATATTTAAATTTTTATTTTTTTTTTACCATTGGAAAATTTTATTTGCAATTAATTATGAAAATCGCAAGATGGACGCTAGACGCGTAGAAATTGTTTCCGCGGACGAGCTTAGTGAAAGTGACACATTGCAAAACATGTCCGACAGTCAAATGAATATTGAACTTAATAGGGAGGATGTTCCAGACATAATTTTACCGGATCGATTAAGACAACAACCCCTATATTTAAACAGATATACAGGCGAATGGAGAGTGAGTACTACGCGACAAAACGTGACACTGACAACGTCAACTTCAGAACCAGACATCAATCAGACACGAAAAAATGACGAAACTAAGACACAGGACTCTGACATGCTCAGCCAGATTCTGAAGTTACTTGGTGACCAAAACAGAAAATTTGACAAAAGATTTGACGCTTTAGACGAGAAAAATGAAAATTTAAAACGTGACATTGGGAAATTTGACACTAAATTCGATGAACTGACACGGGACATAAAACAAAATTTTGAAAAACAATCAAGACAAATTGCCGACTTGACAGAAACCACCAGTAGTCTTGGAAGGAAATTTACTGACTTATCAGACAAGGTTACGAGACAAGAAAAGGTATTTGTGGAATTCAGTGAAGAGACAAAAACTGACTTACAACAATGTAATGAGAAATTGTTAACAGTAGTTTTTGAACAACAGAAAACCAGTACCCAAGTTAACGAATTACGACAGTCACACAATTCCGTAAAAACAAACCAAGAACGCTTAGACCTGACGATTACAGACCTTTCAGACAGATTAAATGATGTAACATTGGAGCAGAAATCCTTACAGGAAAAGTTAGAAAAGCTTGAAGACAGAGCAGATGTAGCATCTTTAAAGAATGACACAACTCTAGCAGAAAAACTTGTACATGAATGCAAATTATGTGATGATTATTTAGATGAGAAGTTTGAGACAATGACACAGATCATTTTTGATAAGACAAAGGAACAAGTAAAGGGAGAAACAGATAATATTCAGAAAGAGGTACGTAAACTTAAAGAGAATGTAATACCAAGTTCGTCAGTGATACCAAAACCCATAACAGACAACCAAAACATAAATGAGAATCATAATAATGCTAGACCCAGTACACAGTCGAAAATAGAATTACCAATGAGTGACACAAATCCCAATGAACCATTTTCAATGCTACCACAAGATCAAAATTACTATCAGACATCACCACATACTATGCACAGTTTGACACAAAATACAGGACCCATAATACCATCAGGAGTAGCTGATGAAACATTAGTACGACATGGATACTTTCAGACATTTTCATGTGATGAGAAAGACAAAGTGCATCCAATTGTTTTCATCCGCTCTTTTGATGGTATTTTCCCGAGACATTGGTTAGGAGCCGATAAAATTCGATATGTTACAAATTTGTTACGTGGAAGAGCAGCTAAGTGGGGAGCAGCAATTAAAAGATGATGTTTAACATTTGAACAGTTTGAACAAGCATTTCTTGAGGAATTCTGGTCGATCACAGAACAGCAAAGTTTAAAACGAGAAGTATACAATCCAGAAATTTACAACCCGAAGAAAGAGACTTTACGACAATACTTTGAACGCTACCTAGACAAAACATTATATTGGACAAAACCAGCAGATTTACCAGATGTAATTAGAACACTTAAAAGCCACTTACCATTTCCTTACCATGATAAATTAATAGGAGTGTCCGAGGACAACATAAAGAATTTTTTCAGTTATGTTGATGAGATAGATGTTGTTTACAGAGATGAGATCAGGAATTTCAATCAATTGTATCCAATCCATCCAAGCAATTCGCACACGCACAACAGAAATGACAGAGGCTATTGGAATCCGCCTCCGACACCACAACAAAACACTCAAAGAAACAATTCACACTACAGTGGGACAAATCCATTCAATATTAGGAGAAACAACTCACAACATTGGCAAGGAAACAGTAATTATTACTATAATGGTTATCCGAACAGTAATTACAATCAGAACAATAACAGTTATATTCAAAATAACAACAACAGAAGAAGGAACCGAAATTATAGAGATCAAAGAGGAGAGGATAACACGTACCATCCAGGATATTTTCAGAGAAACAACATCCAACAACATCCAAACATGTATTGCAGGAATAACAGTAATGACAATACCAGTTACAGTCATGGGCGAAATAATGTATGGGGAAATCACAATGGACAACCGCCACGACACACGCAATACAGCAACCTTCAATTTGTACCTAACGGAACACCCGATGCGACGCGGAGTAATGTCAACAACCAAACAGCTGATACTTGGGTGACGCGCGACAGAAATGCAAATATTATTGAGTTGGGCAATGAACCCAACCCACAGCAACAACCAAATTTGCCAGAAAACGAACGACGACCGAGCTAAGCGCTCGAGTTACGGTCAATAGGGAGCAGAGCGCAACGGAACCGACGATTTGTTTTCTCCGATATGATGACAGTAAGAAAATAGAAAAGGAATTATATCAGGATGTAGATTTTAATAGTACCAGTAAAACAAAGAAGATTATTCAGGCTATAACACGAGTTATCATTGGTAGTTATGAAGTGGAAGTAATGTTAGATACAGGAGCAGCAGCAAGTGTCATTTCAATGTCCTTATATAATGAACTCAAACAAATAATGAACATACAAACATTGCCAGTCCAGAATTGTCACATTATAAGTGCCACCGGTAACAAATCAAAGAATGTGAAATTTCAAGTGCTAATTAACTTCACATTTTCAAATATACCACTCAATTACAGTTTTCTGGTAGTAGACAAATTAGTTATGCATTGCATATTAGGAATTGACTTTTTGAATGAATATCAAGCAATCATAGATTTAGGAAAAGGGAAATGTCATTTAACCGTAAACCAACAACAACTGACAATAGAGTTAACACAGGGTAAAAACTTAAACAGTAAACAAGGTAAATTTGAACAGTTACATTTTGTGTCTCCACCAGCAATAAACATATGTGATTTAACTTTTAATGAAGCTGTATCTCAGGGAATTAAACCTAATGATTTATATGAGAAATGCACAGAATCTGAATATCTGACGAAGGAACAACAACTTGAATTACTTGAAGTTTTGCAGCAATTTGCTGAGGAATTTGTGGAAAAACCTGGAATTATTAGAGGCTATACTTATGAGATGGATGTTAAACCACACAAAACATACTGTAGAACATATTATAATATTCCTTGGTCAAAGAAACCCGCAGTTTTGAAAGAGATTGAAAAAATGCAAGCTTGGTGTATTATTGAAAGGTCACAGTCTGATACTAGCAGTTAATAAAGAGGATGGTAGTGTAAGGTTAGTGCTGGACGCACGAGAAATTAACAAAGTTATAATTCCAATCAAGACACGACCTATTAATTTGGAAGAACAACTTCTAAAATTTCATAATGTACAGTATTTAACCAATATCGACCTCCGCTCATCATTTTGCCAGGTGAACCTCCATAAAAACAGTCATAAATACACTGCATTTCTATGTGAGGGACATAGTTATCAATTTTGTGATCTACCCTTTGGTCTACGAGTGAGTGCTGGAGTATTTATTGAAGCCTTAGATGCTGTTCTTGGACCACAATTGTTCTCGCAAATCACAGTTTATGTTGACGACATTGTCATTGCAACCACTACTTGGGAAGAACATGTAAATCTTTTGAAGCAACTTCTGACTAAATTTTCTGACGCAGGTGTCACTATCAATTTATCAAAGACGAAATTAGGGAGGAGAGAAATCAAATTCCTTGGTCACATCATATCAACTGAAGGCATTTATCCAGACTCAAGAAAAATTGATGCAATAAAGAATTTTCCATCCCCACAGAATCGTAAACAACTCAAAGCCTTTCTTGGTCTATCTTCATTCTTCAGGAAATTTGTACCCTACCACCTTCTTAACAGTCCACATCTTCTATCTTTACTCAAAAGAAATAATATTTGGAAATGGACAGAGTTCTGTCAGACAGATTTTGAAGCGATTAAGAATGCTTTAGTTAATGCACCGTTGTTATGTCATCCTGACATGACGTCAGACTTTTGCCTAGTAACAGATGCAAGTTCCTATGGGCTCGGAGCATTTTTATTCCAAATTCATGTAGAAAATGAACAAATAGTCATCAAACCTATAAATTTTGCTAGCCGCACGCTCACTGAATGCGAAAAGTCATATTCAGTGACCGAGCGCGAAACACTTGCCATAGTATGAGCATTTCGCAAGTTTCGCTACTTTCTATGGGGAAAACGTACTAAGCTTTATACTGATCATCAAGCTCTTTCTTTCCTGCTATCATGCAAGTTATTACATTCACGTCTTGCACGCTGGTGTGCATCACTACATGAATATGATTTTGATATTATATACATAAAAGGAGAATCCAACATTATAGCCGATGCTCTATCTCGTTTGCCACAAGGCCTACAAGAATTTTCAGATGTGACAGAACAAACATCAGATTTCAAAATTTTACTCATGTATGACGGTACATTTGCACCTTACTACAAAAACATGTGCAGGAAGTTAGCCATATTGCAGGACAATGATCCCAGGTGGATCCAGATAAAGAATAAATTACGTGCAGGAACAGACCCACATCTTGAAAAATATTACACGTTACACAAAGAAGTATTATTCCACCCACGAAACCCTGAATCACAGCATTGGTGTGTTTGCTTACCTGAAGCTCATGTTGATGATTTTATTTTATTTACACACAGAACTTGGGGACACTATGGTGTAACCAAATGTACAGATAAGATTATACAATATTGCTATTTTCCAAATTTAAGGCGAAGAGTATTGAGTAATATTAGGAAATACATCATATGTCAGAAAGCCAAATATTCTAATCGCACAAGCATGAATGAATTGCACCCAATCACACCTAAGAGGCCATTACAGCTAATTTCTTTAGATATTGCAGGACCCTATCCACAAGCACGTGGAGGAATGAAATACATCCTTGCTGTGTTAGATGTTTTCACAAAGTATTTAAAATTATATGCTTTACGTTCAGTTTCTACCACTGCTATTACCAGACGTCTATTAACAGATTATTTTGTAAGAATAGGAAAACCTGAAGTTATGATCACGGATAATGCAGCATATTTTACCAGTTTAAAATGGAAGACATTTATTGAAGAACAGAATGTTAAACATATTTTAATTTCAAGATTTCACGCAGCAGGAAACCCAGTAGAAAGAACATTTCGAGAATTTGGACAGTTTATGAGAACACACACACCAGTGAAGCACACAAAATGGGTAGAATACCTAGCACCATTTGAACAAATAGTGAACAATTTAACTCACAGTTCTACTGGATACACACCAACTGAATTAATTATGGATAAAACAGAAAGAAATGAATGGACAGACCCTCTACCTAAATTTACAGCAACAACAAATCATGTTAGTTTAGAAGAAAAGGTAAGACAAGCTTACACAACATTATGTGACAAAGAAAGCAGAAATATGACAGAGGTGTCAGGAAAGCCCAAACATTTCAAGTTGATGAGTTAGTTTTACTAAGAACACATCCTAAACCCAAAAAAACTGAAACATTTAAACAGGAAATGGCAGATCTTATACTCTGGACCATACCGAATTGCAAATATTCCACACCCTGGCTGTTATTCATTAGAATATCCATTAACACATAAACCCAGAGGTCTACATCCACACAGACATTTGAAAAAATACATACAGTAAAATGTTAGCTACTGAGGAGAAGATAACTAATATGATACACAGTTATGATGAGCCTACATTTAAGTTATACAGATACTTACAATCTAATGAATGCAGGAAGTCTAGAAAGCAATGTGAACCATCCAATAGCTAATAAGATATTTGGTTATAAGAGGAGTTGCTACTGAGGCATATACACATTAGAGGAGGCATATACACATTAGAGGAGGCAGAGAACTAAACAGAATTATTTTCTTTAGGAGGCATGTGATAATAGTAATGTTGATATGAGTGATGTGAGTGACTGAATGAGATGAGTGAATGTAATTTTAGTTTAATAAGAGGACAAATAGTAATATGGAGAGAGGTAAATGGTATATAAGATGAGAAAATGGTATTATTATTATTATTATTATTATTATTATTATTGTTGTTGTTGAAGTAAAAAGTAAGTGGTGATGAATAAGAGGAAAATATATATATAATGCTGAGGAATAAGTAGGCTATATGTTATTTTGTGAAGAATGAATAATGGATAGGTGAAAATGTTATGAGTAACTGTGAATATGTTGAGAGGAGAGAAACTAGATTTGAATGCTATATCACATGTACTCATGGAATACAGAATGAAAGTAGTGGAAAGAATATTATTTATTGAAAGATTGGTATGCCTGAGATAATAACTTATGTGGTGTCTTATATATTCTTATAACTAAAGGTGAAAGTATAGATTTATGTGGAAAGAATTATTTACAGCAGCCACTGTTGGAAATATACCAGAAGATTTAAATCTATAACACTTTAACACTAATCTAATGGGAACTTGTAATGAAATTTTTGGAGTTATGTAGGCTTGACACTTCAGATTGGAAGAATTATTTAAGAGAACATATTTAGCAGTCATCTAATGACATAATTAAAGCTCATCTACTGTACTGAACTAATGCACCATTAAATAGAAAGGAGAATAAGGAGAAAACAAAACGTCAGTCCTCTGTTGCGGTTCATACTCTCATCCCTTCCTTAGAAAAATTTATACATGTTGATGAAATATTTGACATTATATAATTCATGATTATCTGACAGTATGGAGAGACATACACACATATTTATTTATGAATAGAATTTTACAGGTACCACAAGGTAAATACAGAATGGATATACAGCATGGAACGCAGCAGCAATTATCTAAGAAGATTTATTTATTTATTAAGTAAAACATTTATTTATATTGCTTGATACTCATGAAAGGAAGGAGATGAACTATACAAACTTTATAGGAACATAGGAACATGATTGTCTTGAACTATATATATATATATATATATATATATATATATATATATATATACACACACACACACACACACACACACACACACACACACACTTACCACACTGATGTACATACTTGTAGGATCCTAAGATATTTAGAGGGGCACCACTCTTAGAAACGGTAATAGAGGGGTACCACTCTTAGAAACAGCAATAGTGGGGACACCACACTTAGAAACGGTATTAGGTATAGGAACTTTTACGTTATATTAAGTTAACATGAATTTTATTTATCATATTTTATTTTGTGTAGTCCGCTGTAGGGTATGACTTTACTAGTATTTATAAAGTAGTTAGCAACGATCCCATGAACCTATCCTCCTACAGAGGGCTGTCTTGAAGCTTGAAATATGTGTAAATTTTATTCCAGGGTGCGAGATGAATTTTAAGTTGAATATTCTAGCGAGTTGCCACAATTATCTTCAAATGTTGCAAGTGTAACGGGGAAATAAAAAACTAACAAATAAAATGTATATTTCAATCTGAATGTAATGTAATTCACATGGCAGCACAATGATATTGAATGTAACGTAAAAAATTTACTATATTTTTCATTTAATTCTGTATATGTAGTATATGACAACAATGTAACTATCTCATGTAATGATTAATTGTAAATATTTGTATATGTACTTACTATATCAAGAAATGTATTTTAAGGAGATGTTAACGAGCTGCAAAGGACTTGTGCATGTAGCACATGATTCATATAAATGGAACTGAAAATGCAAAGAAGAAACCAACGTGATGGAACACTGGTCAAGCAATATTTACGTAGTGTCAATATGCTTTGAAGTGTATGGTGTTGTGGAAGCCGGCAGGTCTTCAGGTTGGTGTAAAAGACAAGCTCATCGCCTGTCGTAGGCAGTGAGGTGTTTCGTGTACCCTCATTGACCATTTATACCCCGGTAGACGCCACCAAAATTTGACTGCTGGAGATCACAATTTCGTGTTGACACATTGAACAAACTTTGGATTTTCTTCAAGTCACACGCACGAGATCCAGGCAGTACACACACACTCAGAATCCGATACTACGTTTAAAGACATTGGAGCAATATAATAGAAACATTTACCGTTCGAATTAATTCCATTGTAAACACGAATCATGTGAATTGTGAACTGAATTCAAACGCTGTGCTAAGCAACGCTAATACGCTGCAATTCAAAGACATTCATGTTACGACTCCTAAAGAAGATACACACCAAAAAGACGGTATACAAAGACCGATATGCAAAGTGCATTATGCTAAGAAATATTTTTTGTAATATGTAAATTTCTTATTTTCTCATATATGTATGTATCTATGTAAATTTTCTATACTGTATCTATGTAAATTTTCTATACTGCCACGCTTTTTTTTTTTACTTTTGCGTAGTTTTTTTGTTTTTAAGAACTAATGGAGGTCTCTCTCTCTCTTGTCTTGATACGAAAGACGTGTATTTTTCCGTGATGTGTTGAATGTGCTTTTGGTGAAAATTAAAATTACATAGCAAAGCGATGTTGTTTCAATAGCTAATGAGCAGAAGATAATAAAAGGTAACACTACAAGAGCCAGTCCTGACAAAACTCTACCATCTGGTGAGCAAGATGTACAAGACAGGCGAAATACCCTCAGACTTCAAGAGGAATATAATAATTCCAATCCCAAAGAAAGCAGGTGTTGACAGATGTGAAAATTACCGAACTATCAGTTTAATAAGCCACAGCTGCAAAATACTAACGCGAATTATTTACAGACGAATGGAAAAACTGGTAGAAGCCGACCTAGGGCAAGATCAGTTTGGATTCTGTAGAAATGTTGGAACATGTGAGGCAATACCGACCCTACGACTTATCTTAGAAGAAAGATTAAGGAAAGGCAAAACCTACGTTTCTAGCATTTGTAGACTTAGAGAAAGCTTTTGACAATGTTGACTGGAATACTCTCTTTCAAATTCTAAAGATGGCAGGGGTAAAATACAGGGAGCGATAGGTTATTTACAATTTATACAGAAACCAGATGGCAGTTATAAGAATCGAGGGGCATGAAAAGGAAGCAGTGGTTGGGAAGGGAGTGAGACAAGGTTGAAGCCTCTCCCCGATGTTATTCAATCTGTATATTGAGCAAGCAGTAAAGGAAACAAAAGAAAAATTTGGAGTAGGTATAAAAATCCACAGAGAAGAAATAAAAACGTTGATGTTCGCCGATGACATTGTAATTCTGTAAGAGACAGCAAAGGACTTAGAAGAGCAGTTGAATGGAATGGACAGTGTCTTGAAAGGGGGATACAAGATGAACATCAACAAAAGTAAAACAAGGATAATGGAATGTAGTCGAATTAAATCGGGTGACGCTGAGGGAATTAGATTAGGAAATAAGACACTTAAACTAGTAAAAGAGTTTTGCTATTTGGTGAGAAAAATAACTGATGATGGTCGAAGTAGAGAGGATATAAAATGTAGACTGGCAATGGCAAGGAAAGCGTTTCTGAAGAAGAGAAATTTGTTAACATCGAGTATAGATTTAAGTGTCAGGATGTCGTTTCTGAAAGTATTTGTATGGAGTGTAGCCATGTATGGAAGTGAAACACGGACAATAAATAGTTTGGACAAGAAGAGAATAGAAGCTTTCGAAATGTGGTGCTACAGAAGAATGTTGAAGATTAAGTGGGTAGATCACGTAACTAATGAGGAGGTATTGAATAGAATTGGGGAGAAGAGGAGCTTGTGGCACAACTTGACTAGAAGAAGGGATCGGTTGGTAAATCGTAGAGGGAGACCAAGAGATGAATACACTAAGCAGATTCAGAAGGATGTAGGTTGCAGTAGGTACTGGGAGATGAAGCAGCTTGCACAGGATAGATTAGCAAGGAGAGCTGCATCAAACCAGTCTCAGGACTGAAGACCACGACAACAACAACAACATCTTTTTTAAAAAATACTAATTCCCATCGAATGCTTACTCTGAAATTTTCTAGCTCATCTGGGATGTCAACAGTGGATCTATCAGTTATAACATCATATGTATTAATATGTATGGAACGAAAGCTTCAAAAACAGTGAAATCGAGAATGCGATGGGTGCGCTTTTGTTGCACAGCCTAAGTGCAGGGCACGTGATGTCCTTAGCCAATCAGAACACAGAACAGACTACATTACACGGTGTGTAATCAGCCAATCACATATTCAAGCTGCGAACACCCACACGAGACCAAATTTTAAGCATGAAGCTTGAACAGACATTGGAAAGTAATGTAGAATGTACGCAGTAGCAAACCAAGTGATGCTGTAACAAATTTAGTTTTGAGGAAATTGGATATATACGTTTCGCCGAAAGGCACGGAGTTTTTGTTGCCAGTCATGCTTGCAACATTCTTCAAAAGAATTATTGCATCACAGTTCCGCCGGACAGGTAAAGTTTACCTGCTTCAGCAAAAAAGTAATTTACAGTAAAACTTAGTTAACACGAATCCGAAGGGACCGAAAAATCAGGAGTTCGTGTTAGAAAAATCGTGTTAAGTGAAAAACACAGATTTTAATACGTATACATGTACAGCAGTACACTAATGTGTAATACACTACTCTATGAATCACTTTATTGTAGACTTATAACACTATAAAGTGATTGTAAAATTACAAGTACTCACAAATTATGTACATTACTTTCTTGGAAAAAATTCGGTCATGGTTCGCTGACGTTCATGGGAACGATAATATTTTGTAATTTCACAACCAATTGTAACGATAGCGTCCGCAAACCCAGAAGTGACGTCGGATGTTAAAGCGAACCGTTATAAACAGTCCAAGGCTGTAAACGTCTCCTGACGGGTAGGTGGAATGGTATCTGTATTCTCTTCCTCTTCACTTTCTTCTGATGGCCCTTCTTGCACCTCGTTCACAGCTTTTGGCACATCCGATTCCACAGAAGCACATACGGCAACATCGCCGTCTACACTAATGAATTCTTCGAAACTAATCCCAGGGTTCGCAACGTCCTGCAGAACTGTCCGTTCATCAGGTGAAGTGGCATCTTCTAACTCGTGGACATCTTCAGAGTTACTACGTCTCCGAGCTCTGTTAAAGCATTTCCCTGTATGATGTGGCGATACTGAGTTCCAGGCTGCTGCGATGGGATTTTATTGCGTCAAGCAGATTCCAATTTGGGGTTGCACTATTGTTTTCAGCAGCACGAATTGCAGCTCTTACAAGTCGCTTGCGATAAGCTCTCTCTCATAAAGAGAGTATGCCTTGGTCCAAAGGCTGAAGGCGGCTTGTGGCGTTGGGTGGGAAAGACTGAAACTTTATGTTGAATAGGTTGAGATCATGAACGTTGTGGGCAGTACATCTGTCCAATGTACGAAGAACATGTCTATTTTGAGCAACCATTCGACTTTTGAAACGAAGAAGCCACTTGCGAAATGATGTGCCATCGATCCAAGCTATCTTGTGGTGAGAGTGGATGCAAGGTAAAGTGTCCATATTTATGTTTTTTAAAAAAACGTGGTTTCTCGGATTTACCGATAATCGAAGGACGAAACTTCTCCCTGCCGTCAGCATTACAGCAAAGTGCCACAGCCACACGCTGTTTGCTTCGTACTCCACTGTCACACTTATCACATTTTATCCCCAGGCTGTAATTTGGAAAAAGATTGTAGAAAAATCCAGTTTCATCCATGTTAAACAAATCACACGAGGCATACTTTTCCCTCAATCGGTTGAGTTAATGCAACCAGCTGTTCGCACTTTCTTCATCAAATTTATCTGCTTCACCACAAATGTGTACAGATGAAATTGAATGTCTTTTTTGGAATCGATACAACCAACCAGCAGAACAACGAAAGTCTTCGGTGCACATATCTTTAGCAATATCATTTGCTTTTGACTGAATCACAGAGCCAGTTAAAGGTATGTTAGATGCAGTGGCGTAGCATGAGGGGGGACTTTGAGACTTAGTTCATATGGTTCAAATGGCTCTGAGCACTATGGGACTCAACATCTTAGGTCATAAGTCCCCTAGAACTTAGAACTACTTAAACGTAACTAACCTAAGGACATCACACACACACCCATGCCCGAGGCAGGATTCGAACCTGCGACCGCAGCAGTCCCGCGGTTCCGGACTGCAGCGCCAGAACCGCTACAACACCACGGCCGGCTTGAGACTTAGTGCTTAAAAAAGATGCAACAGTAATTCATAACAAAAATATAAACAACTTTCTACTAAGAGCACTAAATGTGCGAAGACATGTTTTGTAGCCCGCGCCGCCGCACCCTGAGTATTGGTGTATCTGCCTGCTTGAGACTCGAATGTAGACTTGGCCACTGTTTCTATACAGTGTATCGGTACGTGGAACTGTTTCAGTGTTTCGGAATGGTTGTGGTTCACTGTTTCGAAACAGTGGTGTTTCATTCTGCCCCTGTCTCGGACCAGATTCGATCTCGAGCCAGACACAGAAACTGTATCGTTGTTTCAAAATAAGGCTGTTTCAGTCCACCTGTGCCTGGAACGGACTAATTGTATCGAAACAGTGATGTTTCATTCCACTCTGTGTCGGACGAGATTCGGACTCGGCACAGGTACTGAAACACAACATACTACTTCATGAAACTCTTTCAAGAGTGTCGAAATCTTTTTGACAAGCAATAGCATGAAGCTTAAGATATCCGAAAATAAAGCTTCGTTTCTAGCTGACTGTCCTGTTTCGAAATGGCGTAACATCTGCTTTATAAACACTAAACAAACAATAAAACAACGCATACTATTCACATTCTAAATAATAAATATGTGAAAATCATTCAGTTAAATTACACTTTTTTTATAACATACGCTTCTCTGTTCATGTACAGTAATCATATTAAGAAACGCAAGTAAGCCTACAACATTTTGAATAAAAAAGGCGTAGAGAGACAGTTATTAGACATATACATAAATTTGATGTAGGTATAACTGCAAGCAATCTGTTTGACATATCACTGATAGTGTAATGGTGTACGGGAAGGGCTGGGAAGCATGGTGAATTTATAGTAATGGTTCGAAACACCTTGAAAGACAAAAAAATTTCTGTTATATTTTGTTATTTATTCGAATTATTTGGCGTTATTTGTGAGTCTATAGTCACTGTGCCTATTATCCACAATGATTCCCTTTGTGTAGATGGAAATTAGCAGGATGGGTATATTACCCATACTAACGGAATGTGTGTTTCTGCAGTTTGCTCCCACCTGCAGTTCCGTTCATGGTGGTTCTTCTGTCTTCAGCTATGGCTGTCCTCAGCCAATCGAAAAGTATGAAAGTCACGCGACACGAAAGCAGCGCATTTGCTGCAGGAAGCACGAAACTGCCAAGACGCCTAAGTGATAGTTTCATACTTTCTGCGGCATGATTAGCGCTCTCGCACCTCATTTGTGTTTATATGGACATACTTATACAGTAGACATTCAAGGTGATAAAATGTGTAGGTTTATTAGAATACAAAACACAAACTGTTTCACTGTTTCGAAACAACGTATCGGAACATTACATTGTAGTGTTTCATTTGTTTCGAAACAATTACGTGTTTCAGTTTGCCCATCTCTACTCGAATGCTCTCAGTCCCTGCAACGATCTGTCTGCGCAAATGTTTGCGCACATCACATCTGCGCAGACAGATCGTTGCGTGTGGACAGAAGATTTGCACCAACCTGAGGTGTGTGCAAACCTGCAAGTTGGAGTTGGAGGTTTGAGCGAAACCTCTCAAATCTGTGGGTTCAAAGCACATCTGCGCAGACAAGTTGGAGCGTGTGGACAGGAGATCGCCGCAAATCTGGCGCGAAACAGCTGTTTGCTCAGTCTAGTGTTTGTATTTGTGCGCACAGGGCCTTAAAATGGCTGATACTCGTCAGTGTTCTCGAGAGTTTGTAAGTGAATTCATTGAAATATGTAGAAACCACCCATGTTTGTGAAAGATTAAAAGTAAAGAATATAGTGACCGAGACAAAAAGACACCAGCATACAATGCTCTAATTGAAAAATTGTGGGCAGTTGACGCCTCGTCAAACAGAGAAACAATAATAAAAAATATAAATTCGTTGCGAACTGGCGAAATTGTTTGCGGATGGATGTCGAAACTTATAATTATCTCTTAAAGCTTGAAACCCCTAATATTATGAGAAAAAATACTTGTCTGAGAAGGGCAATTTCTCCTCTTGAACGGCTGGCGGTAACATTAAGATTCCTAGCAACAGGAAGGATCTACAAGGTTTTGGAATTTTCAACTGCAATATCGAAACAAGCGTTGAGTGAAATAATACCCAACACATGTGAAGCTATTTACGCTGTCCTGAAGGATGAGTTCATGAAGGCAAGTCAAGTAAATTAAGTCTGTCAGCGAACTGTTTACTGAAAAGAGTTATCCAAAGTTCAGAAATCTAGAAGATCTGGTATAGGAGTAGATCAAGTATACCAGCCAATGTTATGGTATTTTGATCTGATTGGCTTTCTTAGGGATCAAGAAACACCAAGACCAAGCAGGAGCACAATTAAAGATGAAATTGGAGTGTCAATGTGCGAGGAAATGGAACACGAGGTAATGTAAAACACAACAGGTTCGCCCTGCAACTCTCGAAGTAATTTACGTGAGAAAACTGCTTTCGCTTTAGCAGCCACTATCTACACCATTTTGACCGCTTTCTCTGTTTCCTGCGGTTGGTCTGAATGTTTTTTGCAACACAAGTTGCCAACACAGACCACAACAGAACTTCCTCTATTTCTATATTTCAAAATAACTGAATTAAATTTTTGACGTTTACGGGGAGCGTAGTCGCTAGCCACTGATAGTTCTTTTCTACACCGATAGATGGCGGGCGAGTAGTAGATTGGGGTTTGTGTCGTGTGAACACACTACATTTGCAGCGATCATTTGCATGTACTGACATCTGCGCCGATGTCTGCGCAGACAGATCGTTGCGTGTGGACCGGGCTTTAGTGTCATTCTCGGCTCCCCCTCCCCTCCCCCCTTCCCCTCCCACGAAGGCCGGTGCGCTGCACTTGCTAGTAGAGATGGGCAAACTGAAACACATAACTGTTTCGAAACAAATGAAACAATACATACATTCGAGGGTTGGATTCCATCTCTTCTTCATCGAAGAGTTTCACTGCCTGGGCTACTCTCAGGGTGCACCTTCGACGTGGAAGATTCCCGCCGTTTCCTTGCCGTGTCGTCTGCTTGCCGTCCATACTGCTCGCCGTCCGGCCCTCCTCGCCGCCGCCTGCCGGTGCTCGCCGCCGCCGCCGTTTGGTCGCCGCCTTCCGGTCCTCGCCGCCGCCGCCGCCGCCGCCGCCGCCGCCGCCGTCGCCGCCTGCCGGGGCTCGCCGCCGCCGCCTGGTCGCCGCCTGCCGGTGCTCGCCGCCGCCGCCGCCGCCGCCTGCCGGTCGCCGCCATCGCCGTCTGGTCGCCGCCGCCGCCCTCCTCTCGCGCCGCCGCCATGTCCCAACCCACCACCACCATCACTATCATTTTCACCTCTCCCTCCGCTGCTCCAACCACCATCACATGGAGCTCCTCCTCCACCCCACTTCCCGTCCTTCCTTCTCTCCCTGTCTACCCCACCCCTGCACCACTTTCGGCTGTAACCACCCCCAACTCCTCCTCCCCTATCACTGTCGCCCCATCGACAGCTACTGACTTTCCGTCGCTCCCCGCACCGCCACCGACAGGCTCCAAGCCAGCACGGATCTCTGCTCGACGTTCCACAGTCTCAGTGACAGCCACGCCCCCTCCGTCTGCGTCATCCGCTGCTCAGGGTGGTCATGCCCCCCGTCATATCCCCCTGCAACCCGTACGCCTGCCCCCTCTCCACCCGGTCGTGCCCACGAAACCTTCAAAGCGCCCGAATGTTGACCCTTCCCCCGCAGTCTCCTCCAAAAAAACCCCCAACCCCCGTGACCCACCCACCCCCATGGACGCGGCTCCGACCCCCGCCCCCGCCCCGCCTGCCACCCACACCTTTGTCCTCTCCCATCCTGACCCTCAATTCCTTGATGCCCGCTCCCTCACCCTCGCCATCTGGAAATACTACCCCAATGCTCCCATCTCCCAACTGATTCCTCGCAAGGACTCGCTCCTCATCAAATCCCCCAGTGCTTCCCTCCACACCGATCTCCTCTCCCGCATCCCCCGTATCCAATTTGGCCAACGTGCAACCCTCACCCCCTACCACACCCCGTCCTCTCCCCGTCAGCCTCAACCTCCCCGGCGTCCGCCAACCTTCACCGCTGTGATCACGAAGCTTAGCCCCGTGATCACGGAGGCTGAGGTGTTGGCGGAACTCAACTCCCGGCCCGACATTGAAATCCGCTCGGCCCGTCGCATCTTCAATGATGCCGGGCCGACTTTTCTCATGTGGATATTCACCGAATCCTCCTCCTCCATTGACCGCCTCCTCACCGAGGGAGCCCTCATCTACAATCAGCGCCATAAGGTGGACCCCTCCCGTTCCCCCGTCCAATCCTACCGCTGCCAACGCTGTCTCACCTACAACGACCACATTACCTCTGCCTGCAGGAACCCCCCTACTTGTCCCCACTGCAAAGCTTCCCACTTCCTCAAGCATTGACCCAACCTCACCTCTCCCCCCTCCTGCAACACTTGCAACGAACCACATCCTACCTACTCCTCGAAGTGTAAAGCGAAACCTCCACCAGTAACCCCTGAGCTCACCGTGCCTGTCCGTCCTGTTGATGACCCCATCCACCCCAAAAACTCGCTCCGCCCTCCCCCTACTGCTGAGGACATCATCCGTTTCACCACCATTGTGCTCCAAAACATCCACCCCTTCCAGCGCTCACACACTCTTTCCCAAATCGCCCTCGCTGCCCGTTCCATCTTCCATCTTACCACCTATGCCACATACTCCCACAACCAGGCCCACTTCACCTTCACCCCCCTCACCACCCTTGTCTAACTCTCCACTCCCATGGTACAACAACCGTATCGTATCCTGTACCACAACATTCGCTCCCTGCCCACCCACAAACTCCTCTTCCTCCACACCCTACGTCAGCACCGCGTGGATGCCTTCGTCCTAAATGAAACCTTCCTTCAACCCCGTATCTCCGTCTCCACGGCTCCTAACACTCTACACCACACCGATAACCCGTACCCTCTCGTGCGTGGCGGAGTTGCTATAGGCCACCTCAAGCACCTCCCTGTCCGGCCCCAACCTCTCCTTAACAATCCTGCCGAGCATCTCACCCTCAGCCTCTTCTTCCCCACCCTTACCATCACCTGTGCCACCACTTATGTCCGCCCTCGCACCCCCATCCCGTACGATTTCCTGGCCCACATTGACCGCACCTTCTCCACCTACGTGATTGCTGCCGACCTCAATATCCACAGCCGTGATCCTGCCGACATCCGGCGGTGGCATCAGTTTCTCACCACTCTCCAGGGAGACCTGGTTCCCCTGCCTCAGCACACCCAGCCCGAATCCAACACCACTCCTGATGTGGTCCTTGCCTCTCCAAACCTCCTTGGGCGCATCACCGCGGATGTCCTTGACCTCATTGGCAGTGACCATGCTCCTGTCCTCCTCACTATCTCTAACGGCCGCCATCCCCGCCACACTCCTCGCCCTGCCGTCCCTCCTAAACTTGTCCATGATTACTCCCGTGCCAACTGGGATGCCTACCGGGATTCCATTCACACCCAGGTTGATGGCCACGACCTTACCCTCCAGTCTCCTGATGACATCGCTCGCGCTGCTGCCTTCCTGCACCAGACATTGTCTGAACCGTCACCACCCATATCCCCACCAAAGCCATCCACCCTCACTGCCCCGCCCTGCCTCCACAGGTCGTCCTTCTCCTTCGAGAGTCCCGCCGCCTCTACCGCTCTTTTCTCCACACTCGTGACCGGGATACACTTACCCGCCACCGGCAATTACAGCGACACATCCGCAACCAGCTTGTTCGAAGAAACGCCGAGCCTGCCGCCAGACATGTACACAACTCAACAGCATGCTCCCCATCGACTCTTCCAAGTATTGGTCTGGTTTCCACCGCCTTACTGGGAACCGCCCCACCCCCCAGTACCCTCTCCTCCTTAATGACCGTCCCTTTCCTGACAACCTCAGTAAGGCCAACCACTTTGCCTCCCACCTCTCTGATGTTTTTTCCCTCCCAGATGATCCCCACTTTGATTATTCCCTCTTCCCTGATGTCATGGACCGTAGGAATACCTCTGTTCCTCCCCTTGCTCCTAGCTTCCAGTACTTGGGCCACACCCCACCTTCTGCACTTAACACTCCCATCACTACACAGGACATCAGCCTCACACTCCACACTAAACGCAACACTGCTCCCGGCCACGACTGCGTTACCTACCGCCACCTCAAACACTGCCCTCCCTCCTTCCTTTCCCTCCTTGCCACCCTCTACAATGTCATCCTTGCCACTGGCTTCTATCCCGACCGGTGGAAAACCTCCCGTATCCTGATGTTCTCCAAACCCAATAAGCCTCCATCTGATGCCTCTTCCTATCGTCCTATCTGTCTCACATCGGTGTTCAGCAAGCTCTTGGAATCCATCCTTTCCCGGCGCATCCATCTCCACCTCCACCAAAACCACCTCCTCCCAAACACCCAATGTGGCTTTCGACCTTCCTTCTCTGCTGATGACCAACTCCTCCGCCTCACTCATCTACTCTCCCTCCAGCTTAACTCCCATCGCTCCGCCATTTTTGTCTCACTTGACCTCGAAAAGGCCTACGACCGTGTCTGGCATCCCGGTCTCCTGTTTAAACTCCAAACCTACGCCCTTCCTATCAACTACATCCATCTGGTGGCCTCCTTCCTCTCCCACCGCCCCTCCTATGTTACCATCCATCATGCCACTTCCCACACCTTCTACCCCTCTGCCGGTGTGCCCCAGGGCTCTGTCCTCTCCCCTCTCCTCTACCTCCTGTACACGGCAGATATGCCACAACCCCCCCCCCCTCCAGTACACCTCTTGCAATATGCTGATGACACCGCATTCCTCGCCCTCGCTCCTACCCTCCAACAGTCCCAACGCCTTCTCCAGAATCACCTTGACCTTTTTGCTGCATGGTGTAACCAATGGCTCCTGAAACACAATCCTTCCAAGACCCAGGCAATCATCGTAGGTCGTACCACTCGCTCCTTCCGGCTCATGGATTTCTCCCTTACTGTCTGCGCACATCCTGTCCGCCTCACCCCCACCCTCACCTACCTTGGCCTCACCTTTGACCATCACCTCACCTGGATACCTCATCTCCGCTCCATCCAATCCAAAGCCCACAACCGCCTCCGACTCCTCAAACTCCTCTCTGGCCGGACATGGGGGTTGCACCCCTCTACCATCCTCCACACCTACAAATCCTTCATCCGTCCCATCCTCTGTTATGCCAGTCCTGCCTGGATGTCTGCCCCCCCAAATTCTATCAGTCCCTCCAGATCCTTGAGCGTCATGCACTCCGCCTCGCCTTCCGTATCCGCCTCCCGTCCCCCACGCGGATCCTCTATGATCTCATTCCTTTCCCCCATCTGCTCCTATTCCTCGAACATATCCGCATCCTCTACACCTCCCGCCATCTCGAACCCCCTCACCCCCTGGTTGCTCCTCTCCTCTCCCATCCCCGCCCCCTGCCACGTCTTCACCGTTGTGTCCCCCCTACCCTCCATCTCTCCACCCTCCATCTCCTTTCCCAAGGTGGCTTCCGTCACCTCCCCCTCCCGGATGATGCCCTCTCTCCCTCCATTTATCCTTCCTTTCAACTCTGATCCTCAATCCCCCTCCTTTCCTCTGTCCTTTCCCTGGGCTCCCTCTTCCCCCTCCCCTTCTGTCCTGTTTTCTCCCCACTAACCCTCTCCCTACCTCCCTTCTCCCCCCCCAGTCCTTTTGTATTCCCCTCCTCTGCCTACCCCACTCCCTGTCGCGTCTGCCCCCCCCCACCCCTCTTATTGGTCCTCATCCTCCTTCAGCTCCTTTCCCAGCTCCCCCCTTCGCTTTTAATCTCCTTTCCCCCTTTTTTGTTTTCCCATCTTCTGTCCAGTTTCCTCCCACCTGCTCTCGACTGTGGTGTCACATTTGCCAACTTTTTAGTGCAGTGTTCCAGTGACTATTCAGTGTTGTTTGTCTTTCTCGTGTTGCGAACAGAAACCATGCTGTCGCTGGGTGTGAATTTTATGTCCTTTGCGAACAGAATCCAGACTGTCGCCGTGTTTTTTAATTGTCTATTGTTTTCCCTGTCTGCTTCGTATGTATTTTTCTTAGCATCATCATCCCTCTGTTGTTGTTTTAAGTTCCACGATTTCTTTTCGCCTTGTTACTCTCTAAGTCTCCGATTTTATCGCCTGTTTTTTACTATTTGTTCTCTTGATCTTTGTCACAAAATCTGTCGGCTGAAGAGCGGCATACTAAGCTGCTGCCAGCCCGCCACCATCGGGGGGAATTGAAATTCAATAAATAAAAAATAAAAAATGAAACAATACAATGTAATGTTTCGAAACGCTGTTTCGAAACAGTGAAACAGTTTGTGTTTTGTAATAGTACTGGAGGCGGGAGCAAACTGCAGAAACAACGGATACGCTACTGGGATTCCCAAATTTCGTTAGTATGGATAATATATACCCGGCCTGCTAATATTCATGCACACATTTGGAGAATAGGCACATTGACTATAGACTCATGAATAAAGCCACATAATTCGAAAAAATAACGAAATATAAGAGAAAAAAATGTTTGTCCCTCGAGGTGTTTCAAATCATTATTATAAATCCACCATGCTTCCCAGCCCTTCCCGTTCACCATTACATCATCAATGATCCGTCAATCACATTGCTTGAAAGTACATCCAATTTACGTATATGTCTAAAAACTGCCACTCTACGCCTTTTCTAATTCAAAATGTTGTAGGTTTACGTGAGTTTTTTTAATGTGATTACTGTACATGAACAGAGAAGCGTATTTTATAGGACATGTGTAATTTAACTGAATGTTTTTCACACTTTTATTACTTTGAATGCGAACAGTGTGCTTTATTTTATTGTTTGTAAGTGTTTATAAAGCATATATTACGCCATTTCGGAATAGAGCAGTCAATTAGAAACGAAACTTTATTTTCGGAAATCTTAAGCATCATGCTGTTGTGTGTCAAAAAGATTTCGACACTCTTGAAAGAGTTCGATGAAGCAGTATGTTAAACGTATTTCCGTATCTGTGCCGTGCCTGAATCTCGTCCGAGACAAAGTGAAGTGAAGCATCACTGTTTCGATACAGTTAGTCCGTCGAAGCACAGGTGGACTGAAACAGCGTTATTTTGAAACAACGATACAGTTTCTGTGGCTGGCTCGAGATCGAATCTGGTCCCGTTATCCGACACAGTGCGGAATGAAACACCACTGTTTCGAAACAGTGAAACATAGCAGTTTCGAAACAGTGAAACAGTTCCACGTATCGATACACTGTATCGAAACATAGAAACAGTGGCCAAGCCTACTTGCTAGCAGGTATCGAGACTAGTCTCTGCCGCTTATGCTGGCTTTTAACACGGAAGTGAACAGTCGCACGGTTTGTGTTCATAGGCATTCTTGAGTGATTGTAGTGCATATTTGCGTTGTGTCGCCAACATGAGTGAGCCAGCAACTGAACACCTTATAGAACTTTTGTTAAAAACGCCTTTTTCTACATTAATGCACTAAAAAAAGTGCGAATTGAAGAACAAATGGCCTCCTGTATTTTTTAAGTGAAGCCAAACAAGAACGCACTTTTCAGACAGCCTGGTACGAAAAGTATGCTTGGCTGACTGCGAATGCAGTTAATAACATATTATATTGTTATAAATTTCTTCTGTTTGGTGGTGAAAATGAATGATGCAATCAGAGCATTTTTACAATAAAGAAATTTTACAGGAAAGCACAAAAGCATCAGATATCAAAACGTCACCTGCAGAACAAAGAATCATTTCAGTTATTGGACAAAATTACAATTGAGCGCGCCCTTTCTGAAGCTGCTCGTCTGACAGCAATAAAATTCAACAAACAAGTTGCACCCAGTAGGAGAGTATTGGCTCGTCTCAGTCAGGCAATTGTATTTCTTTGTAAACAAGAAATAGCGTTTCGCGGCCATCGAGAAGACGAATCCTGCAGCAACAACTGTAATTATCTGAAATTGTTGGATTTACTAGCTCAAGGAGAGCAGGTAATCCGAGACCATCTATCATCGTCTTCAACCTTTAAAGGAACTTCTCCAGATATACAGAATGATGTAATGGAAATGATAACTCTGGCAGTTAATGAGAAAATAAAATCTGAAATTCAGAACTGCAATTTCATTTCGATTTAGGCTGATGAAACATTAGACGTGTCATGCAACAGTCAAGTGAGTATAATATTCAGGTACTGTATTGCAGACAAAATTGAGGAAAGATTCGTTGGATTTTACGATGTTTCTGGAGATAAAACTGCTGAAGGTTTGTCAAACATTATTCATGCAGTGTTGAAAGAATGGAATGTGGAAGGAAAAGTGGTTAGTGAAACATATGATGGCGCTTCAGTAATGGCAGGCAGAGAAAGAAGACTACAACAATTGGTGAAGCAGTTCTGTCCCTATGCACTGTTTATTCATCGTTACGCACACCAACTGAATTTGGTACTGTTACATTCCTCCGAAATCATACGAGAAGTACGTATCTTTGTAAGTGATCTTACTGCATTCCATTCGGTTTTCAGCAAATCATCAAAACGAACTGTATTGCTAACTGAGAAAGTATTTAAACTGCCACATGCGAGCAACACTCGCTGGAACTTCCGTTCCAGGGCAGTTTCAACAACATCTAGTCATTTTTCAGGGCTATAAAGTGTTTTTAATTATATATTTTATGATACAGACTCTCTGTGGACCCTGAATCTTTGAGCTGTGCTGTGGGAATGAAACAACGGATGGATGATCCTACGTTTGCCTAGCTTTGCTTCTACTGAGGGTGCTTGGTTTATGTTGATCATCTCTTTAATGTTCTTCGGTCAAAATCTGTCAGTATAACTGCTTGCCAAGATGAAACAAGAATTGTTTTGAGAAACTTACGACAATTAAGAACAGAAACAATCGTTGATGAATGCATTAAATGCAGCTTGTGTTTGAATGGCAACTTATCATTCTGTGACAGTCAAAAGACATCTCTCAGGACACTAACTTTTGAACAAAAAGTGTTTCCCGAACTATCAAAAAGAATTCCCAAAGTTGAAACTGCTTCAATTATTAGAACAGTACCC
Organism: Schistocerca piceifrons; assembly: GCF_021461385.2. Taxonomy (NCBI): domain Eukaryota; kingdom Metazoa; phylum Arthropoda; class Insecta; order Orthoptera; family Acrididae; genus Schistocerca; species Schistocerca piceifrons. The sequence goes on along the minus strand of NC_060148.1, from coordinate 91,113,740 downwards.
TTTTTTCAAACAAGAACAACTTGAAAATGAACTGTGGAACATACACGCTGATGAGAAAATACACTATCTCCAAGAATCCTCTTAAAGTACATTGTCAACAATGATTTAGACTCCGTTTATGAAGTAACAACGAAGTATCTGCGTTTGGTTTTGACCCTACCTGCAACTACAGCAAGCAGTGAACGAATCATGAGTACTCTTAAACGAGTCAACAATTGTTTAAGGAATTCACTGTCCAACATCCGGCTGTCGTGTTTGAGCACGTTAGCAATAGAAAAGACACTATTTGGAGAGCTATCCAGTGAGCAGATCTTTGTAGACCGAGTTATAGACTTATTCGTGGAAAGAAAAGACAGGCGCATTGCACTTGTGTACAAGAAAATATAAGTGCTTCTTCTCTTGCTGCTGAAGCTCTACAAATTTGTCATCATTTCTTGAACAAGTTATTATTACTATTATTATTATTAGTGGCGGTGGTAGTGGTAGTAGTAGTAGTTGTTGTTGTTTTATTTGATGCATTTTGTTTCATTTGTTTAAATTATTGTTTGTTGCACCATTTTGTCTCCCTACAATCACTGCACAGTCTCCCCAACATTTTCAACCACGCTACGCCACTGCTAACTTCACACGACTTTCGGAGGGGCAAGCGAGGAGAAACTCGTGTGAAACGCAATGAGTCCGCTCTGCAGTTCCTGCCTGCCCTCTGTCGACGGCAGTCCGTACTACTCGGCCGCGGCGGCTCGCCACCACCACCAGCTGCTGCTCTCTGGCGACGCTGCTCGACACTACGTGGAGCCAGCCGGGTGTAGAATTCCTGCCTCTGTTGTCTGCGAATTTCATTGAGTGAAACGAAGAAATACCTGACATAATTTTATGTGAAGCAAGCGCATTCAGGGGCCGTCACACGTCCAGTAATACTGTCAAACCGTCACTATACTGACCATCTGAAAGTCCGTACAATGGTGAGCTGTATTAATGGCCTTTAAAATATTCTCGGTATTGTTAATAAATACCGAACGTGTGAGGTTAAGTATTGATGGTTTGACAATATTATCTATTCAGATGTTGACAGAGCTTCACGTATTGGCCACTTGGCATTAGTGTTCTTTGTTTGCTTACAATTCGCCTTTCTTTGTATCACACATAACATTCAATTTTTGAAGTGATCTATTACATAGCACATTTTTAATAGACCGATGCGATTGTAATCACTGTATATACCACTTTAGGATGGTCAACAGATGATTGATTCTCTATGTCAATGTTTACCTTAGTATAGTATCGGTTGATGAATTACATAGCAGTCCGAAAAAGACCTTTATCTTACAAAAATACGTCTTATATCTGAAATGACTCGTAAGAAATCCGCAAAAAGAATATCAGTTTCGCCAAATTATTAATGAACGTAAAAAAAAGTTTTATGTCTGTTGCCTGGACGTATCCTTGCTAGCCAGATATAATTGCTTCACAAGCTTCCCTAAAATTTTAGTAATTATGTTTGCTGGTACTACAGAACTAGTATTCTAAAGACCTACATGTCGCCAGAAATCTCTTTGTTACTCGTAATTTCTCGTCAACTGAGACTGACTCTCTCGTTAACGTATCTTGCTTCTCTGATTTATCTCGTCTCAACGTTAGTAACGTGTTGTACCGGTATGGTGCAGGACTCACCAGAGACAAAACTTCTGGATCCATGGTTCTGATTATCTGTAAGTTAACACGGGGACAGTCGGTCCTTTTTTCGACCATTCCCACACCCATTTCGTCTTTTTAATCTGTCATCCATTGCTTGCAAGCTGTAGGTAATATAACTGCAGCACACACTCTTCCTTTCCCCATGTTCGACATCTTAGCTTGTAAAACTAGGCTGTAAACTGAGGATTTTTGTCGGTATTATTGACAAAAGAAAATGAACAAGAGATTGAAAATGATTTGGGGCTGCTGGCCTGTAGGGTGGAGGGATTCCTCACTACCCGAGGAGGTATGGCGCACTTCTTACTTGAGTGTACGATAGTAGGTTCCAAAGTATACCCGAAATTCGGTTAGAACATGACTAAAGTAACGTACAACAAGTAGGTTCCAAAGTATACCCGAAATTCGGTTAGAACATGACTAAAGTAACGTACAACAACGAATTGATGAAGTTAATAACTTGCTACGAATGTATAATAACTGAAGATGATGAGGTGCAAAAGAAAATGAACAAGAGATTGAAAATGATTTGGGGCTGCTGGCCTGTAAGGTGGGGGGATTCCTCACTGTACCCGAGGAGGTATGGCGCACTTCTTACTTGAACTTCGGACGAGCTCGTTGCATTGCATCAATGGGTTCGGTTGAATATGGACCGAACCTTACAAAAATTGTCAATTCACCTTTCACCTCGCTGCCGCTAGAGACATTCAATTTGCCACATATAATAAACACATTAGCAAGAATGTTGCTGGGTGTGAAGTACATTCCTTACAAGATGGCCATAGATATGGACATTTATTCAAATTTTCTGAAGCAACTGGAAACAAGTAATTGATATCGGTAAGGACATCGTTCTTATTTTCAGCATTTGCCTGCTGAACAGCTTATTGCGAGATCCAGTACACAGCCGTTACGTCCTGCACCGTTGCTCGACGTCGCCAACAGATGTCAGCTCGAAACGCTGTCGGGGATAAAATGGCGATCATTCATTTTATCCCTGTCTCCTGTCGCCGTCTGCAGTTCGTGACTACCTGTAATCCAATCACATAGCATTTTCAGCCACATTGATTGTGTGTAGTGTGTTAACTTTTAAGAACCCGTTACGAAAAAACAATTTGTGAAACTGTACCACGTTAACCAAAAATTTGACGGTGTTTAGAGCTAACTGCCGTTTTCGTCACAGGCGTCTAAAGCTAGCGAAATGAGGGATGCTCAACTACCGGACCTACCGATACATGGCTCTACCAGCTGATTACTGTCGTCTGTATTGCCCGCCATATTCGAATTTGGCAAGAAGTTTCTCTCGGTCTATACGGTGTATAAGGAATTATGGATTATCGAAATGGTGATTTCTTGTTCCGCTTTCAATTGTACGTAGCGGTGGAGTAAGGAGAGTGACTTACCATTTCACAGGTAATAGGACTACGGATACAATGCGATAAAAATACAGACTTAGTGCGTTTGCTAATTCGATGTTTTTGACCAGGTTTCCTCTAAAGCACCCAGAGCTACTAAAGACGTGGATCACTTCCGTGAAGCGGATGGATTTTAATCCTACGTCTTGCAATTACTTTGCGGAAACCATTTCCGACAAGATGATTACGTAGTGAGCCCTGGAACGTGGAAGAAACGTCTCAAACCCGAAGCAGTGCCATCAGTTTTTGACTTTCCGACACATTTGATACCACCAAATAAACAGCCACGACGACATGTTGTTAGGATTTTGAGTGACAACGATGATTCTCCATTTGAGGTAGCTAATTAATTTCCTTGCTATGTGTGTGCTTTTCACTTTTGTGAATTTATTTCGTACGCTACATAGGTCTAAGCAATATTGTAATACAGGTCCATATTTTTGTTTTTAGCGTTCTGTCATGGAACCCGTGCTCGATTTGCCCATTGCAGGCGCTACTGATTGCGGGGAGAAATGTTGTCAATGAGAATTCTTCCGTGGAAAGCATGTCCCACCTATCCAATGCAGAAGCTGCGAATTGTGTCGAAAACGTTAGTATAAGGATGTTTTCATACCCCCATCGTTTTCTTATAATATTTTTTCATCAAGCCTCTTTTTTTCTTTTTTTTTTTTTACTTTATTGTTATTTTAATACCTGTACAAATCAGGTAGGCTGTCAGCGGCACACTACACTGCTCTTCAGCCATAGCGTTTACAATAGTATAAGAACGGAGAATGATAGTGAACAAAGTGACGGGCAAAAGAGAGAGGTCACAGAGACACAAAAAACACGGAGTCGTTCACACGTGACGATAACAACACTGAAAACACGTTGGCACGGCGCACAGAACACTGATGAATCCGACGGTACAAGTGAACGTAGTAGTGGGACGGCGGACACCAAAAACACTAACGACGTCACACACACGAGACACAGAAGGCGATGATCTTCGGCGCATGAATGTTCACTATGCGTGTGCGAGTCCGGGGACTTGCCAAGAGAGGAGGAGGAGGAAGGTGAGTGGGAGAGCGAGAGGGGAGAGCAGGGATGCCACGGGCAGGGGAGATAGGGGGGGAGGGAGGAAGGGGGAGAGGAAGCCCGGGGGAAGAGGGGGGAGGGAGGGGACGGGGAAAAGGGAAAAGAAGGGAAGAGAAGGGAGGGAGGGTGCCGAAAGGAAAGGACACCTGATGTGGGGGGCGGGGCAGGGTCAAAGTTGATAGGTGGGGTAGATGGAGGGGACGAGGACATCATCAGGGAGAGGGAGCTGGCGGAAGCCACCTTGGGAGAGGGTAAGGAGGGTGGAGAGATGGAGAGCAGGTGGGACGTGGAAATACAGGCGCGGCAGCAGATGGTGCTGTCGTGCCATGACAGGTATTTAGACGAGGGTGTCGAGATGGGAGAAGGTGAAATGGGCCTGATTATGGGAGTAGGTGGCATACATGTTGAGGTGGAAGATGGATCGGGTGGCGAGGGATATCTGCTGGAGGGTATGGGGGTGCTGGAATGGGTGGACATTCTGGAGGACGATGGTTAGGAAGCTGAAGATGTCCTCAGCGTTGGGGGGGAGGAGGGGGGACGAAGGGAATAGCCAGGAGGGGTGGGGGCGTCCAGAGGACGGACAGGGATGGTGAGTTCCGGAGTGGTGGGTGGGGGGGGGGAGGGGGGGAGGGCCTTACGTTTTTGGGAGTAGGTTGGATGTGGGAGGCTACAGGTGTTTCAGGAGGGAACGGACTGTAGGTTGGGGCACTGCCGGAGGAAGTGCACCTGTTTACAGTGTGCGCAGACAGGGGCCTCGTAGCACTCAGATGTAGGATGTGCATTATAGCGCAGATACCTCTGGCAGTGGAGGTATTGAGGAGGGGAACGGGAGGTGTCGACCTTGTACCGTTGGTGGAAGAGAGGGCACCCTCCTTCAGGAGACAATCGAAGGAGGTGGCATGTTCTGAGAACACCCACATAAGGCAGGTGGGGCCGGTGGGGTTGAAGATGCGGCTGACTGCCCCTATTTGTAAGGATTGGTGCGCCTTAAACTCCACCAACACCTCCTCCTCCGTGATCGTCAGACTAAGCCGAGTGATCACGGTTAACATTGGTTATGGTGACACATTTTATTTGTAAGGCAGCCAGAGGTTTGGATGAAGTCAGAAAATGGTATTCTGGCTGTGAGTGCACAGTGCCCCATATCACTTAAGAAGAGTGCATTCAGCATGCACTACTACAGTCAACTTTTGCCAATCTACACAACCCTGCCCTCCGACATGCCACAGAACAGTTTGTTATTACACACATACGTCAACAAGTATCATAGCATCACCTACGACATCTGTTGTCCAACAGAAATACTATTTATGTGGTTACCTCTTTTGCCGTAAGGGTGGCCGATATGTTTCTTACACGATGTGGGGTGCTGTCAATGAAAGTGTGACATTTCTTTTTATATTACTGGTACAGAACAGAAAATAAAGATATTTTATTCTTATTTTTCATCAGTCAAAATTTATTGTGAAGTCCCCAGTATATGGGAATTAAAATTTTCAACAGACTGAAAGATGAGGACATTCTCAACAATAAACTCCGTCTACCGAAAAAGAAACCAAATGAGACTCTTGATACCAAAATTTTACCATTCAATGCATGAGTTCATGAAGGATAAACTGCTAAATCAAGTAGGATGTCACTGGTCAGTAGCCTTATTATGTAAATAAAACTCTTTATTAGGAAAAAGAATTATCAGTTTCAGAATACTGCTCCATATCATTATTTATACTTTTACATGAGTGAATTATTTGTATATGCTCCTGGACCATAATAAGATAATTAATAAATATATGTATTAGACAAATAAACCACTGTTCAGAGCACGATTAGGTATTTGGTGATCGTTCTCCAGATCATGCTAATGCAAAAGCATAATTCTGTGTGGTGCAATATTGCATAACATGGCAGAAAAAACTGAAACTTCCCAAATAGAAAACAGTAATTTGTCTTTAAATGTAGATTAATTAGCTAGACTTAGATTGAAACAATGTTCATGTATTTAATTTTTTGCTAATATTGTGCTTATGTTATCTTAGACCTGTCCAGTCTGTCCTGTGTTAAATTTGGATCAGGAAGTTAGTACACAGCAGAGCCTGCCAGAGGCTGCGTCACACCATTGGCTGCATTATGGAATTCCACAGCAGCAGACTCAATGATGAAATTAAACTGTACACGGGCAGCGAAATGATAAAACAGAAAACAACAATTTTGTGTAAAATTCCTTGGTTTAACCATTCAACGCAATCTGAAATGGGACATGCGTGTTAGCTTTTTAGTATATAAGCTATCTATTAGTGAGTTTTGCAAAGATACTGTTGCTCTAAATACTGTATACCATGATTAATTTTTCTTGTACCTGAAATATGAAATTATAATTTGGGTATGATAGCTATGCACATGTACAGGCATGCGTAGAGGCCCAAGTATTATTACACACATATTTCAATACATTTATATCTAGATGGTATCTATGGTTAATAAGAAGATGGAATTTAGGACGAACTGTCAAATTCCTGTGCACAGTATTGGAAACAAAAATAATTTCCATATAGATTATGCGTCATTGCCTGGCCATCAGAATGGAGTTTTATATTCACGCATGAAATTGGATGCCCCCAAATATTTGAGACTGAAGTATAAAGACTACGGTACCAGTCACTCCTCCCACAGTTTTCCATAATAGCTGGACTTAGGTACACTGTCATCATCGTCATCATGATCATCATCATCATCATCATCATTGTTGTGGGGGCTTCAGTTTGAAGACTGGTTTGGTGCAACTCTCCATGCTACTCTATTCTGGCAAGACTCTTCATCTCCGAGTAACTACTGCAATATACACCATCTGAATCTGCTTACTGTGTTCATCTTGTGGGGTCCGTATATTATTTTTTTCCCCTCACACTTCCCTTCAATACCAAATTGATGATCCCTTGATGTCTCAGAATGTATCCTACCAACCAACCCCTTCTTCTAAGCAGGTTGTGCCACGAGTTTCTTTTCTCCTCAGTTCTATTCAGTACCTCCTCAGTTACATGACCTACCCTTCTAATCTTCTGCACTTTCTGTAGCACAACATTTCAAAAGCTTTTATCTTCTTGTCTAAACTATTTATCACCCCTGTTTCAATTCCATACATGCCTACATTCCATACAAATACTTTCAGAAAAGGATTCCTGACAAGTCTGTACTCAGTACTAAATTTTCTTCTTCAAAACTGGTTTTCTTGCCATTGCTAATCTACATTTTATATCCTCTCTACTTCGACCATCATTACTTATTTTGCTCCCCAAATAACAAAACTCGTCTACTACTCTAAGCGTTTCATTTCCTAATCTAATTCCCTCAGCATCACCTGATTTAATTCACCTACATCTAGTTATCCTCATTTTGGTTTATGTCCTCCTTTCAAGACACTGTCCATTCCATTCAACTGCTCTTCCAGGTCCTTTACTGTCTCCAACAGAATTACAGTGTCATGGGCAAACATCAAAGTTTGTATTTCTTCTCCATGGATTTTAATTCCTACTCCAAAATTTTCTTTTGTTTCCTTTACTGCTTGCTCAATATACAGATTGAATAACATTGGGGAGAGGCTACAACCCTGTCTCACTCTCTTCTCAGCCACTGCTTCCCTTTCATGCCCCTTGACTTCAAACTGCCATCTGCTTTCTGTACAAATTGTAAGTAGTCTTTTGCTCCTTGTATTTTAGTTCATAACCAATAAAAAGTGGTCATAGTCCATATCTGCCCCTAGAAATGTCTTACAATTATATAATCAGTGTGAAACCTTTTGGTGTCTGTAGGTCTCTTCCACCTGTTCACCGTTCTTAAACCAAGTGTTAGCTACGATTAAAATATGCTCAGTGCAAAATTCTACCACGAGGCCTCCTCCTCCATTCCTTTCCTCCAGTCCATATTTCCTTTTTCTACTATGGAATTCCAGTCCCCCATGACTATTGAATTTTTGACTCCCTTAACCCTTTCGTGGGTAAAATTATTGAGCAGTTTTTTTTTGATGAATGGAGAGCAGGTAGTAGTTAACAGATAGATATATTTATCATACAGAATATCATATTTGCTCCAACTGTGAAAGTGAGGTCACACAACAAGGTGGGAAGTATTCTTCCCACTGCCCTTCCTTGGAGTTAAATGACAGAAACAACTTTTTCAATATACGTCATATTTATCTGATAAATTTACTTCTCTTGTTACAATGATGGTTCACAATTACTTGCCATGAAAGTTTCTGAAACATGGGTCTATGCAAAGTGGTATTTGACAATATGTACAAACACAGCAAGTGCTCTTTTTGGCACATCCAGTAGGTTCCTCCTAAAATGGGTTGATGCTCCCCAACAGCCACATGACGAATATCTTCAGGAACTTTACCCCATTTTGCCAGAAAGACAGGTTTTTGCCCACGCCTTTTTTGGGATGAGAACCCAGCGATCAATTATCTGGCTAGATGGATCCCGTATGTGAGCTGATCATGCTGTCCACTTTCTCTTTTACGTATTTTCCTCAGGATAAAACTGTTCACTGCAACAATGTCCATCAGGAAATAAAATATTCTGTGCCACCATTTTACAGAACGTCTGCCAATAGCATACCTTTCTCGTAATTGATCAAACTTATTGACACCACCCATTATTTTGTTGTATTCTGCCACAACTTCAAGACAAGAAATCTCTGTACTAGTACCATCCTTGTTTTTCCTTTTCACTGTGGTTGTTTCTCATGGGTTATGAATTGAGGGCAGGAAAGTGACTGGACGGTTATCCATCCATTTTACCGCAGAAATGGCTCCTTTTGTTTCAAACTGGAATTCTCCTCGTTCCAATTTTACGTTTTCCTTCATAAATTTGGGTACCCTATACTATAGCTTTGAGGAAAAAATCACAAAATGTCACGCAAACAGCACTGAAAGGCTGCTCCACAGAGCAACACTCAGCTATACAATGCCTCTGCGCGAAGGTACAGCAAAAATGGCGAGAACTCCCGATTGGAAGTTGTACCCTATACTGTTCACTAGAAGGTAGCACCATACGGAGGTGGGGACTCTGAATCCCATGGGATTAGGAGCGAGTTCATTGTAGTGGGAAGCATGTTTCCCATGGCTCACGAAACGGTTAACTATCTGAATAATTTCTTTTATCTCCTCATACATTTCCTCAATCTCCTCCTCATCTGTGGAGCTAGTTGGCATATAAACTTGGCAGGTGTGGGCTTTGCGTCTATCTCGGCTGCTGTTTTTAGCAGCTAGTATTTTTCATTATGCAGCATTAGGTTGTGCCCATATGTAGACAGCTAATTGTGTTTGGTGTTCCATCACATAACTTCTTCACTTGAAGATTTACAGAAACATAGCAGCCGAATAATAGTGCGAGAGGACCAGGAGTGGTGGAGGGATCAGGACTATAGGGCAAGTGCCTACGTGTCTCCCACTCGATGAGGCTGGCCTTCCAGATCGTCCGGCATCTTGTGTCAAATCGAGACCGGCACAGAACGCTGCACGCTGTTCCACACTGGTGTTTTTCAACAGACCTACCCTGTACACATTCTTCATTCTCTGATGGATGTCTGCATGTGTTTGCCCTCCAGTAGCCAAGAAAAGAGCAGCATCATGTCGGTCCTGTCTGTATGAATTTTGTAATAACATCACCATAATTCACATTCAGAGGTAATTCTGACATTGCGGTTATTACCGGAAGCAAGACTAAAGAAAAATCAAGACACGTTCGTAGGATTTGTCGACCAAGAAAAAACGTTCGACAATGTAAAACGGTGCAAGATGTCCGAAATTCTGAGAAAAGTAGGGGTACGCTATAGGGAGAGACAGTCAAGAACGAAGTGCTCGTATTTAAAAGGGTGTAAGACGAGGATGTATGCTTTTGCCCCTACTGTTCAATCTGTTCATCAAGGAAGGAATAATGGAAATAAAAGAAAGATTCGGGAGTGGAATTAAAATTCAAGGTGAAAGGATATGAATGATACGATTTGCAGACGACATTGCTATCCTGATTGAAAGCGAAGAAGAATTACATGATCTGCTGAATGAAATGAACAATCTGAGTACAGAGTACAGATTGACAGTAAATCGAAGAGAGACGAAGGTAATGAGAAGTAGTAGAAATGAGAACAGCGAGAAACTTAACATCAGGATTGATGGTCACGAAGTCAATGAAGTTAAGGAATTCTGCTACCTAGGCAGTAAAATAACCAATGACGGATGGAGCAAGGAGGACATCAAAAGCAGACTCACTATGGCAAGAAAGGCATTTCTGGCCAAGAGAAGTCTACTAATATCAAATACCGGCCTTAATTTGAGGAAGAAATTTCTGAGGATGTACGTCTGGAGTACAGCATTGTATGGTAGTGAAACATGGACTGTGGGAAAACCGGAACAGAAGAGAATCGAAGCATTTGAGATGTGATGCTATAGACGAATGTTGAAAATTAGGTGGACTGATAAGGTAAGGAATGAGGAGGTTCTGCACAGAATCGGAGAGGAAAGGAATATGTGGAAAACACTGATAAGGAGAAGGGACAGAATGATAGGACACCTGTTAAGACATGATAGAATGACTTCCATGGTACTAGAGGGAGCTGCAAAGGGCAAAAACTGTAGAGGATGACAGAGATTGGAATACACCCAGCAAATAATCGAGGACCTAGGTTGCAGGTGCTTCTCTGAGATGAAGAGGTTAGCATAGGAGAGGAATTTGTGGTGGGCCCCATCAAACCAGTCAGAAAACTGATGACCAAAACATAAAAAATCACATTTCCATACAAGTGTCAGAAAGACACAAAATTCACATTTATATCATTCCTACAGGTCTGTGCTTTTATACTCACCCTGGTGTCACACTGCATCACAGCAACACCTTCAAATTTAAACTTTTTGAGCTCCCCTTTTAGCTTACCTCCTGCTAGTATTAAACCCCCCCCCCCTTCAACCCATGAGATATAAATCCATTTCCTTTCTCTTTTAGTTAGGGTAGAGACCCTGTTCAGCAAGTGACATTCTGTTAATGGAGCAAATGGTGCAATTCGTAACTCACACAACAACTGCACTGTAGCAGCAAAAGTTTCTGCTGTAAACAGAGACATCTATCTGCAGACAGCAGAAGTGCTGTAGTTGGGAGCTACACCATTAGGCCTTATACTGTTTTGAGTGTGTGAAATACAACAAATGGGAAAGCAAGATGGCAAGAATACAATTGCGCCTACGAACACTAGAAATAACACATCCAGAATTTCTGATGCCCGATAAACTTGGCAAGCTGAAAATCTGCAAATAAATATAAATGGAAGATGGTGACATACAATAAAAGCAAAGAGAACACCATGGCCATGCAAAGGGACAATTTCTAATAATTAGTGACTCGCTGCTGAAAAATATTGCTGTCCCCAACTGCAAAATTGACATCAGACTGGGAATTACAACACAACAACTCAGCAAATATTTTAAAAACATGGTAAATTCAAAGCTTCAAAGCACACAAACACAAAACCAGATTTTGGAACCGAGACTAATTACAGTGGTGTCTTTATACACTGTGGAATGAATTCATTAAGGAGCATCAGTGATGAAGAAACTATTAACAAATCAAGAAATACAATTTGTTCAGCAACAAGTGTCTGTGCGGGATCCCAGTGGAATCATACAAAGATGGTCAGTGAGTGACAAATATATTTCCAAAATAAATTATGCCATCAAAGAACAGTGTGATCATCTTGGTGCTATTCTCATAGACCCAAACAAATTTCTGAGTGAAAACTGCCTTGGAAAGAAGGGCATGCATTTAAACAGAGTACAGTCTGTAACTCTAAGCAAAATGTTTACAGGTGTCTGCAAAATAATCAGAGGAAAGGGAAACTAATATGGCCTGAGAGGGATGAAAAATCAATTGCTGCAGTTGAAAAAGCAAAATATAAGCACCACACAAAAAAGGAGGGACTACAGAATATGCTCTCAGAATGCAGCTGACAACATGTAAGTTAACAAAAGAAAATTTATATAAAAGTACTACATCAGAATGTTCAATACGTTATTTACAAGAAACTAGTAGCAGAAATGAAATACAACCAGACATACTATTTATCAATGAACATGGTGTTCCTGAAACACAAATAACTAATTGACAATAAAGGACTATATCTTATTCAGTTACTTCTGTAGATCTAAACATAAAGGTGGTGGAGTTTCCATATATATTGAAATAGGAAAGCCCTTAAAGACTGCAAACTAGAGAAAAAGACTTTTAAATTACTGGTGAAGTGACCAATGACTAGATTGTTTTGTGTGTACAGATCACCAAGTGGCAAGATTAGCATCTTTCTGGAAAAAAATGACCAACTGCCTGAAGATGAATATGAATAAAAACATTTTTATATGTGGAGACAAAATATTGACATGGGCAAAGAATCAAAACCGAGAAAAAATTTTGAACAATTTTTAATACAATCAAATATCGAGGCAACAATACCTGCACCAACAAGAATGACTTCTCAAAGTCAGACAGTTATTGACTGCATAGTTACAAATATTAGTAGGTCTAACTATGAGTCACATGTAGTCCAGACAGAAATACCTGATCATTATGGACAGCTGATCTGCCTCTGCAGAAGTAAGGACATAATATCTGAACAAAAACAAACAACCAAAGAAATCAGGAACATCAGTGAACAAAAGATTAACATCTTTAGAACAATATTAAGCGGGGAAACCTGGAATGAAGCCCTACAGGCGTGGACTGTAAATGAAAAATTTGATTCACTTATGCCCTTCTTTCCAAGGCAGTTTTCACTCAGAAATTTGTTTGGGTTTATGAAAATAGCACCAAGACGATCACACTGTTCTTTGATGGCATAATTTATTTTGGAAATATATTTGTCACTCACTGACCATCTTTGTATGATTCCACTGGGATCCCGCACAGACACTTGTTGCTGAACATAGCTAACATACTCAATGATAACTATATACAGGTGGTAGAGAATCTAAAATTGGAAAGAAATATTCCACAAAAGAAAGTTACTAAGTTATCACAAAAATCAAGCAGAACCATGTTCTTGAAACCAGTCACAGAAGATGAAATGAGGAAAGGTATACAAAAACTGCAGTCCAAGAAATCCGATGGTGATGACAAAATATCAATTCATGTAATAAAGCAAGGAAGTGAGCAAATAATCTCACCATTGCTGGACATAGCAAACAGCTCTCTCAGAGATGGAATTTTTCCAGAAAAACTGAAGACAAGCAGGGTGTACCAGTGTACAAGAAAGAGGATAAGGATGACACCAACAATTACAGGCCGGTTTCACTGATATCAGATTTCTCAAAAATCCTGGAAATGCTTATGCATAATAGACTAGTTGATTATCTGACCAAATACAACATTCCCATACCATCACAGCACAGTTTCAAAAAGAGTAGATCTATGGAATCAGCAATTGCCAGTCTGACAGAATGCATTATACAGTCCTTAGATGAACAACAAGTTGTATCTGCAGTGTTTCTGCACCTCTCCAAATCATTTGAGACTGTTGTTGTTGTTGTGGTCTTCAGTCCTGAGACTGGTTTGATGCAGCTCTCCATGCTACTCTATCCTGTGCAAGCTGCTTCATCTCCCAGTACCTACTGTAACCTACATCCTTCTGAATCTGCTTAGTGTATTCATCTCTTCGTCTCCCTCTACGATTTTTACCCTCCACGCAGCCCTCCAATGCTAACTTTGTGATCCCTTGATGCCTCAGAACATGTCCTACCAACCGGTCCCTTCTTCTTGTCAAGTTGCACCACAAACTCGTCTTCTCCCCAATTCTATTCAATACATCCTCATTAGTTGTGTGATTTACCCATCTAATATTCAGCATTCTTCTGCAGCACCACATTTTGAAAGCTTCTATTCTCTTGCTGTCCAAACTATTTATCATCCACATTTCACTTCCATACATGGCTACACTCCACACAAATACTTTCGAAACGACTTACTGACACTTAAATCAATACTTGATGTTAACAAATTTCTCTTCTTCAGAAACGCTTTCCTTGCCATTGCCAGTCTACATTTTATATCCTCTCTACTTCAACCATCATCAGTAATTTTGCTCCCCAAATGGAAAAACTCCTTTACTACTTTAAGTGTCTCATTTCCTAATCTAATTCCCTCAGCATCACCCGACTTAATTCGACTACATTCCATTATCCTCATTTTGCTTTTGTTGATGTTCATCTTATACCCTTCTTTCAAGACACTGTCCATTCCGTTCAACTGCTCTTCCAAGTCCCGGCGAACCTCAAAGTTTATTTCTTCTCCTTGGATTTTAATTCCTACTCCGAATTTTTCTTTTGTTTCCTTTACTGCTTGCTCAATATACAGATTGAATAACTTCGGGGAGAGGCTACAACCCTGTCTCACTCACTCCCCAACCACTGCTTCCCTTTCATGCCCCTCGACTCTTATAACTGACATCTGGTTTCTGTACAAATTGTAAATAGCCTTTCGCTACCTGTATTTTACCCCTGCCACCTTCAGAATTTGAAAGAGAGTATTCCACTCAACATTGTCAAAAGCTTTCTCTAAGTCTACAACTGCTAGAAACGTAGGTTTGCCTTTCCTTAATCTTTCTTCTAAGATAAGTTGTAAGGTCAGTATTGCCTCACACGTTCCAACATTTCTACGGAATCCAAACTGATCTTCCCCGAGGTCGGCTTCTACCAGTTTTTCCATTAGTCTGTAAAGAATTCGCATTAGTATTTTGCAGATGTGACTTATTAAACTGATAGTTTGATAATTTTCACATCTGGCAACACCTGATTTCTTTGGGATTGGAATTATTATATTCTTCTTGAAGTCTGAGGGTATTTCACCTGTCTCATACATCTTGCTCACCAGATGGTAGAGTTTTGTCAGGGCTGGCTCTCCCAAGACTATCAGTAGTTCTAATGGAATGTTGTCTACTCCCGGGGCCTTGTTTCGACTCAGGTCTTTCAGTGCTCTGTCAAACTCTTCACACAGTATCGTATCTCCCATTTCATCTTCATCTACATCCTCTTCCATTTCCATAATATTGTCCTCAAGTACATCGCCCCTGTATAGACCCTCTATATACTTCTTGCACCTTTCTGCTTTCCCTTCTTTGCTTAGAACTGGGTTTCCATCTGAGCTCTTGATATTCATACAAGTGGTTCTCTTTTCTCCAAAGGTCTCTATAATTTTCCTGTAGGTAGTATCTATCTTACCCCTAGTGAGATAAGCCTCTACATCCTTACATTTGTCCTCTAGCCATCACTGCTTAGCAGTTTTGCACTTCCTGAGATTGACAGGAAGTGCATTTGAGACTACTGACCATGAAATACTGATAACAAAATTGGAAAGCTATGGTATGTGAGGGCAAGCAGGGACATGGATAGTATCATACCTATGCAACAGGAAGCAATATGTACCAATAGGGGATGCATATTAATCAGAAACCAAAACCATCAAATATGGAATGCCGTAGGTATCGGTAGTGGGGCCATTGCTGTTTAATCTGTCTGTTAATGACATAGATGCTGAAGAGAAAGAAGCGAAAATATTGTATGCAGATGACATGACAATACTCAGCAATGACCAAACTATAGCATAGTGCGAGAGAAGAGGATACATACCTGCAAACACCACAGATCAATGGCTTCTGGAAAATGGACTTATCAACCTAAAAAAAAAAAAAAAAAACAGTGTTCACAAAGAAAGAGAAGGATCTAGAGGTGGATGAAATGAGACTAGAAGAAGTAGAATCCACTAGATTCTTAGGTATTACAGTGGATAACAATCTGTAATGGAAACAACATATTAACACTGCCTGTAAAAAACTCAGCTCTGTCGCATTTATAATGAGGCAGCTACAGACAAACAGCTTCTGTGCACAGAATTCCAAGGACTCTTCAAACCATACCTGCAGTATGGAGTGGAAGTGTGGGGTAAGTCAAACATTCAAGAAATAAAAAGGCTGTTCAAATTTTAAAAAAAGGCAGGCAGGCAGAATCATATTAAGAAGAAAGACTTCTGAAACATGCAGAAACTGCTTCAAAGGACTAGGCATCTTAACTTATTCCTCATTTCACATACATAAAACTGTGTGTCACAAAAGACGGTGCAGAGTGGACTACAAATGCTAGTGTACCCACCTACAATTTCCCAGAGGAAGAATGACATACAAAGAATACCCCCCTGACTGACAATGCTTGAAAAAGGACCCCAGTACTGAGGTACCAAATTACTAAGAAGTCTGCCTAAAACACTGCGTGACAACGTACACGGCACTAAGTTTTTGAAGAACCTAAAAGACTATCCGGTGAAAAGGAACTTTACAGTGTTGGTGAGAACTGCCCACATTTAATTTGTAAATATTGTTAATTATAATCAGTGATGTTAGTATTTATTTTATTTATTTGCATTTTATGGCCTTGATTGGACCACTCTAGCCAACTTTATACAAAGAAGTTTCCAGTTTTCTGTCAGCCCAGTACTTCTTCATTCTCTCGGATCTTATCCTTCTTTCTTCATCGGAAATCACCCTTCCTATTGTCTATTTGTTGATTCTCATTTGCAGTCTGGTTTGTTTGTCTGTGAGTTTCCTGGTTTTGTCAGTTTTGTTTCTTAGGTCTTCCAAAGTAATCCGTAACTCCTCCATATCTTCTTTGATTTCTGTAATCCACTTAATGCTGTACTTACTATTCCACAATTTTTGTGTTACTCTCCTGATGATACTGTTCTCTGGTGTTCTGATTAGATGCAAAAGTGTGTTTCTTCCTGATTGTACTCATTACTGGTTCTGTTACCTTGTAGTCTGTTTCATTTGTAGCTACTCTCCAGTGTCAATCTTTCTGGTACGATTTGTTTACGCACGTTCTGATGATTCTTCTCTCTCTTTTGAGTATTTTGTCTATTTGTGCATTGTTAGTTGTTTTGAAGACGGTTTCAGTTGTGTATGTTATTTCTGGTTGAGTGACTTGTAGTGTTTTAATTTTGTTGCTATTGACAGGCTCTTTTTGGTGTAGGTGTTCTTGGTGGTATACTGTGCTCTAGTCAATTCGTTTATTCTGTTATGCCATGTCAGCTTTTCATCAAGGTTATACGTTATGATTTCTCCCAGATATTTAAATTTAACTACAATTTTGAATTCTTGGGTTCCTATGGCAATTTTGTTTATGAGTGGTGGGTCAGTTAATATGATATCAGGTGTGCCGCAGGGGAGTGTCGTAGGACCGTTGCTATTCACAATATACATTAATAACCTTGTGGATGACATTGGAAGTTGACTGAGGCTTTTTGCGGATGATACTGTGGTATATTGAGAGGTTGCAACAATGGAAAATTGTACTGAAATGCAAGAGAATCTGCAGCGAATTGACACATGGTGCAGGGCATGGCAATTGAATCTCAATGTAGACAAGAGTAATGTGCTGCGAATACATAGAAAGAAAGATCCCTTATCATTTAGCTACAATATAGCAGGTTAGCAACTGGAAGCAGTTAATTCCATAAATTATCTGGGAGTACACATTAGGAGTGATTTAAAATGGAATGATCATATAAAGTTGATGGTTGGTAAAGCAGATGCCAGACTGAGATTCATTGGAAGAATCCTAAGGAAATGCAATCCGAAAACAAAGGAAGTATGTTACAGTACGCTCGTTTGCCCACTGCTTGAATACTGCTCAGCAGTGTGGGATCTGTACCAGATAGGGTTGATAGAAGAGATAGAGAAGATCCAACGGAGAGCAGCGCGCTCCGTTATAGGATCATTTAGTAATCGCAAAAGCGTTGCGGAGATGATAGATAAACTCCAGTGGAAGACTCTGCAGGAGAGACGCTCAGTAACTCGGTATGGGCTTTTGTTGAAGTTTCGAGAACATACCTTCACTGAGGAGTCAAGCAGTATATTGCTCCCTCCTACGTATATCTGGCGAAGAGACCGTGAGGATAAAATCAGAGAGATTAGAGCCCACACAGAGGCATACCGACAATCCTGCTTTCCACAAACAATACGAGACTGGAATAGAAGGGAGAACCGATAGAGGTACTCGAGGTACCCTCCACCACACACCGTCAGGTGGCTTGCGGAGTATGGATGTAGATGTAGATGTAGAAGACTGCTTCTTCAAAGGATATTCCAAGACTAAATTTCTGTGCTATTTCCTGCAGTGAGACAACTTGTTTGGTTTCCTGAATACTGTTGGACAAGATAGCAAAGTCATCAGCCAATCCTAGAAAATTTGAACTCATTTTGTCTTTGGGTCTTCCAATATGGATGTTTTCTAGGTTAATCTTGTACCTTTCCCTCGTGATGTATTCTAAAGCACAGTTCAACAGCAGGCGTGCCAAGCAATCTCCTTGTCTTAAACCTGTTTTTATGATGAACGGCTCAGAGAGTTCCCACCTGAACTTGACTTTCGATACAGTGTTGGTTGAGGTGAGTTCTATCAATTTGGTTAATTTTGCATGGAGCCCAAAATTTCTTAAGATTTTTAACACTGAAGGTCTATGGATACAGTCATTGCTTTTTTAAAGTCCACAAAGGTTTTTACAAGAGGTTTATTTCATTTCTTGTAATATGCTATGGCTAATTTTAAAGTGATGATCTGTTCTGCACAGCTTCTCCAAGGTCTGAAGCCTCCTTGGTATTCACCTAATTCTTCCTCTAGTTGCTCTTTGATCCTCTTGTGTAGGATTCTGGAGAAAATCTTGTATGTGCAGTCTAAGAGAGAGATACCTCTGTAATTATCTGGGTTGCTTTTATCTCCTTTTTTGTGGAGTGGATGGATTATGGCTGTGGTCCAATATTTGGGAAACTTTCCTGCTATCCAGATTTTTGTTACGGCTGTGTGTAAGGATGTTCAAACTATATCACTGCCACATTTCTGCAAAAACTTGGTGTTCTCCACATGCCTTATAATTTTTCATCCCTCCAAGTGCTGTTTCCACCTCTTGGGTTGTTGGAGGGTTTATGAGATCAGATGGAGTCTTGATGGGTGTACATGTATTAATTACTAAAAGTTCCTGGGGTTCTTCACAATTCAAAAGTTTACTAAATGCTTTTGCCATGATTTTAGCATTTTCCTTGTCATTATGTGCCATTTTTCCATCTTCCCTTTACAGCATTAACGTGGGAGGGGCAAATTTTTGTAATTGTCTTCCAAACATTTTGTAAAAGTCTCCGGAATTGCTTTTATGGTAATTTTCTTCTAAGGAGTCGATTAGATTTTTCTGTGATTGACTATTGGTTTGCCTGATAATCTGTGTGAACTTTTTCCTGATATTTATGAGGCTGGGTGCATTTTCTTCTGTTTTGTGTGTTTGAAATTTTATCCATGCATGATGTCTTTCTTCACGAATTTTGTCACATTCTGAGCTCCAGCAGAGACGTCTTTATGTGGGTTCAATGGGGCTAAATTTTCTGCTTGTTGCGTGAGTGTCTGAACCAGTTCTTCTAAATTATCTGTCAGTTTTATATTTTGTGTGTCTTCTCTATATTTATCATTTCTAATTATTGGTGTGGATCGAAGTTCCTCTTTCATTTATTGCATTTTGGTTTCTTTTTTAGTGGTGTGAACTTAATTTTGATTTTGACAATTTAATAATCTGGACGTGCATCTACCCCTCTTAATACTTTAACATTGTAGATTTCTCTGTAGAAGATTTTGTCCATAAATACATGATCCAGTTGCCATTCTCCTTTTCTCAAATCAGGATGTTTCCAAGTTTTAAGTTTGTTTGGCCTTCTTTTGAAGTATGTGGACTTTGAGATCAGTTTGTGTTCCCTACAGAGTTCAACAAGTCTTTGACCATTCTTATTTGTTTGTTTATGTAGAGCCCATTTTCCAATGATATCCTGGTATTTCTTTTCTCTTCCAAGTTGGGCACTTAAGTCCCCTAACAGGATCTTGACATTGTTAATATTTACGTGGTTTATTGTTCGGTCAATGAGATCCCAAAACTTTTCTACTCCTTTCCTAGACATTGTTAGAAAATTCTTTTCATTAGTAGAGGCATGGGCATTAATGATGGTATAAATTTGGTTGGATGCTTTTAAACTCAAAGTTGCAATTCTAGGTGAGGTGGTTTGAAAATCAATAATTGAATCTATTATTTTCACATTTACTATAAACCCAGTTCCAAATTGGGAACATTCTTTCATAACCCTTATTCCAGGCTTCCCATTGTAAATTCTGTAGCCTTGTGATTCGAATGGTTCTTCTGCAGTATTTCTCATTTCCTGTTTATCTAATTCATCTGTCAAATTCTTTAGTTTTCCTGCTTTAAGTAGAGAATTAATATTATGAGTTGCAATGTTGTTGATCTGATCTTGTTTGATCCTGTACTTATGAGCTGGCATAAGATTGGGCGATTGACAATGGTCCGACTCATTGATGCCTTCTAGGTGGCTACCCACCGAATCCGATGTAGCCTTCTTGGACAGGACAGTGGAAATTTTTTCCTAAATGACCTTTCGATGGTCAACTTTCGAAGGTAGTTAACCTTGGGTGGGGCAAGTATAGTTAGTATAGTAAGGAAGTATGTGATAGTGAAGGTTTTTGCATTTTTTGAAATTTTCTATATTACATGTACGTGCACTGTGCACCATGTAATCCTACAGGAACAAATAAAATTCAAAAGTTATTGCAGTTAAGGGACAACCCTGTGCCCTGTGGAAGGTCCAGGAGCAAGACGTGCCCAATCCACCCTCCCTATTCCAGTCCTTACCCAGTCCATCCCTACAACCCTTCCAATCCCAACCCCTTGCCACAGGGTTCATATTCACCAACCTGCTGTCCACCATTATTAACAGCCACCAACAAACTGTGGCTGAGAGCCAAGTAGACCACTGTGTGGCACAACATGCCCCTAAACATTACATGCCAGATTTCAATGGCTTCTTCACTACCCGAGCCACCTGTACCAACACCAACTCAAAGGAAGGCCTCGGCGCTTGTTGGTGACGTCACTAGGCACGCCGAACGCCAGGTCTGTTGCAGGCACAAACGCCTGGGCATGCTTATCACTATAAATCTCTCATTTTTGGACAAAATGTTTGGTATTGTTTTGGATTCTACAGTTTTATTTAGATGAAAGATTTTCTTACTATCGTAAAGCTACAAATGAAGATCATAGTACTGTATTACTGAATCCCGTCGAAACAAACGTAGATGAAAATGAGAAGATGCTTTGCCCCATTGCAAGCTTCAGAAATTTTACATTCAAGTAACTATATTTACTTGATCCATTTTGTTACCAAAACTTACCCCAACCCCCTTACAATTAACTTGTTTCTTCTATTTATTCATTTTTGTTTGACATTGTCACTGGAAATGTGAACTAATTTACATGTGTAAATGTCCAACTGTTGCCAGTCATTAGATTACAGTCGTTTTCAATGAAAGGAATTCTAAACAGGAAACAAAATAGCTTCATACATCGAAAATACTGCTGAGCGTAAACTTTTTTAAACATGCACATTAGAAAAGATAAATATTCCCCTATTGCAACTGAAAGGAGAAACTTTATAAGATAAAAAAATTTTATTTGATCAAGCAAGTATCTCTCTTTGCCTCTTCTTCAGTCCCCCACCCCCTCCCCCAACATGTACAATGGCAAGATATTTCGTTAACATTCAGTGCTCCTCACCCCATAGTCAACCAAGATACCTAAAGAAGAGCACCAATATGTTCACAGTTTCTTGTAAAAGCAACTCAGTACAAACGTAACTTCCTCGGATTTACAAATAAGGTAAAGAAGCACGAATTCTGTTGCTACTGGACCGTGAAGTTGTTTTTTTATGTCAATCCTTAAAACAGGTGGAAATTTAAGTTCAGGAGTACACTATTTGTTAAGAAGTGTAATGAATTGCACAATTAATTGATTGCAGAAATCTCTCAGAACAATGTGTGTTGGTCAACTACCGCCAATAGTTTCACATTTTCCTGTGTCAGAGAGGGAGACACCACCATTATGAGTATGCCTGCAACAGACCCGGCGTTCGTCGTGCCTAGCTGACATGACGTCACAAACAAGCGCCGAGGCCTTCCTTTGAGTCGGTGTTGCCTGTACCCTCGTCTCCACAATCAGATTTTCTGAACTGTGCAGATGGGCATTATCCTCACAACACGTTCTCCACTCCTGTAATTATCCCAGCCTCAAGCTGCAGTAACGTTCTGTCCCCACACCATTCACCCAAAAGTTTCTATTCCCTCAGTCCTTATCACCTCCTCCCCATTCCCATCTCCTAAATTGTTTTTGCCACCCTCTGCCCATCTTCCCTGCTCGTCTCCTTTCTTCTCTAACTCCCTGCCCTACAAACTCCTGATGCTGCACCTGCTAGCACTATAGTACCTACACACACTGCCCAACGGCATTCCTCACCCGTACACTGCTATCCCTTACCCTTCCCCACCCTCCTCGAGATGTCTGCAACCGTACCGTGTGATAATTCCATTCCTGAGCTGCCGGAGATGGCAGTCTCATGTGCATGAGATGTGCTCCTTCGTGTGAATGCTTCTCTTTTTCCAACACAGGCTGTGGTCGGAAGCTTACGTGTGTCTTAATTGTGCGTCTGCAGCTTACTGTGTTATCTTTACAGTAAGAGACTATCTTTTCCTAGCTTGTTGGTATTGCTCGTACCTGAAATTAGTATTCAGGTACTTCTGTGATAAAGTGACAATCTTGGAGCTCCCCAGAAACTGGTGCCCATTCTGCCAAACACGTCAATACAAGAGCACCGCCCATAAAGGATGTTCTCATTTACAGTGATACTTGTCAGGCAGAACAGGAATTAGGACATCGACAATTTTTATGTGAGAAAAATAACATCAAAATCTTAGACCAAAAAGTTCATCACAAGTGGTCATTCCTATCTCCCCTCTCGAGGTGATTTTGCTTCAATACAAAACTACAGCGTTTTGTCCCATTGACTGATACATTATTGTTGCCAAGTCGAGGGGGGAAAAAAATCTCAAGATAATGTAATGATAAAGACTTCCTTGTCTGTGGAAAACTTGAATTCGGTCACCAAAAGGAAGACTGACACTGAACATTAACTAGTGCGGTGGCCAAAGATGTGGTGGATTCAGTATCAAAAGCGTAATCCGTTCACACTCGTCTCCGAGGAATCTCTTTGACTGCATGTGGAATTTTACTTCGAGCTGAAGTCTAAAATAGGTCACTCAGTTACTCTGTCCAAAATTGAACAATTTCATTGTTATACTTCAATAAAAGCTGTACACAGGACCACAGGCTATAATTGAAAGAAGAAAAAAAAAGGAATGCGGGTGAACTTTTGCCCTTGTTTCCACCTGTTCATCACCACTACTTCCAGAATCTTCTTCCTTCCGTCACTGCTGAAGGCACTGGGCCACCGAATGGCAATGACAAGAGCGATGAGCACCAACAGAGATCTTGCAAATACAACATTGTTGACTGTCATGTGTATTTTCATAGAAAATAAAATATCTGTCTGCATAATAAGTGGTGTAACTTCCTGTAGGCCCTTGTCCTTATAACTTGATAAAATTTACTGCAATTGTTATGTTCACTTAGAAAAAGCTGTTCCCATAACATATGATAAAAAAGTTAAAAATTGTATTGTTGAATTTCCTACAACAAACCTAGTAAATCCCTTGACACCTCAGACCAAGACGTGGGGTTTATAGGGGGAGGGGGGACTAACACACATCTTGAGGTAATCCTCATAACTATCAGTCTGAGTCAATTAGTGCAATTCACAAGTTGTTAGCCACAGTGGCTGCTGTAAGCTCTGCCATAGAATTTTTGAAACATAAGATGTGAGTGAGTGAGTGAATGAATGAATGAAATAATAGCATTTCGTATTTTGGACTATTGCTCTGCTTGTTACTCTTACAGAAGGCATAGGGAGGGGGGAACATTTGGTGTTAGCAGAAGAGCCAACACCGTGTTGCAAGTGGAGACTGAAATGCAAGCGTTTTAGCTCAAGCAGCTTAGCATGAGGGGGGAAGAACTATACTGACGTGAAGTCTGGATCATGACAAGGAATGAGAATTCAGAAAGCGGACGTAATTAGTTTGATACTTAACTTTAATCCATTAATGATGAACGTCGCTCTGGACGGTACATGAGTCACAATATTATCTGTTCAGAATACATTCTTGAAGATAGTACTTATACGAGGGCTATCCGCAGAGTACATTACGTTTTGGAATTAAAAATAAATAAAGTATTGGAAATTTTTTTTATTATATACAGATGAAAGCCACACTTAAAAACTACTTTTCTACATAGTTGCCGTTTAAATTAAGGCACTTATCGTAGCGATGGACGAACTTGGAAATTCCTTTGTCATAAAATTCGGCCGCCTGCGCCTTCAACCACGTGGTTACCTCTTCTTTTGGGACAGAAACGGTGTGATTTTTGTGGATTTCCTGAGAAGAGGCACTACAATAAACTCTCAAAGGTATTGCCAAACTCTGCACAACCTCAGAAGAGCAATACAAAACAAGCGCAGGGGAAAGTTGGGCTCAAAGATCTTGCCGATTCACGACAACGCCTGGGCCCACACGGCAAATGCCACTCGTGGAGTTCTCGAATCTTTTAAGTGGGAGTTGTTTCTTCATCCGCCGTACAGTCCCGACCTGGCACCGAGCGACTTCCACTTATTCTCAGCAATGAAGAAGTGGTTGGCTATGCAGCGTTTTGATGACGACGCACAGCTTCAAGAAGAGGTAACCACGTGGTTGAAGGCGCAGGCAGCCGAATTTTACGACGAAGGAATTTCCAAGCTCGTCCATCGCTACCATAAGTGCCTTAATTTAAATGGCAACTATGTAGAAAAGTAGTTTTCAAGTGGGGCTTTCATCTGTATATAATAAAAAATTTTCCAATACTTTATTTATTTTTAATTCCAAAATGTAATGTACTTTGTGGATAGCCCTTGTAGTAACTGAATATGGTGCCTTGCTAGGTCGTAGGAAATGACTTATCTGAAGGCTATGCTAAACTTTCATCTCTGCGAATGAGAGTGTATGTAGACAGTGAACCATCGCTAGCAAAGTCGGCTGTACAACTGGGGCGAGTGCTAGGGAGTCTCTCTAGACTAGACCTGCCGTGTGGCGGCGCTCGGTCTGCAATCACTGATAGTGGCGACGCGCAGGCCGACATATACTAACTGACCGTGGCCGATTTAAAGGCTACCACCTAGCAAGTGTGGTGTCTGGCACTGACACCACAGAACAACACATGTGATTTTTTATATATAAAGTTTCACCAACTGACAACCAGTCCACTTTCCAACCTAACCCCAGACCTTGGACTATGCCACAGATCTGTCTGTAACCTCAAATGAGATTCAGAATTTCTAAGGAAATTATTGACTTATTTCTGCATAACTAGTAAATGGTGAAGTAATCATTATATATCACTTACAAAGATGTTGATATGAGGCAAATGCCGCAGGCGTCCACACACCCATAATCAAATAGCTATGTCTGGTTAGTATGTGACAGCCACATAGAAGGTATTCAAAAGATAAATTTGAAGAAAAATAAAGAAGGGTATTCTTAAGTTCATCATTTAATAGTATCCAGGTGTCTTCATCATCAGACCGAAAACTGGCTTTATACAGCTCACCATGCTAGTCCATCCTGTGCAAGCCCCTTCATTTCTACATAACTACTGCAGCCTGCATCCGCTCTAACATGCTTACTTCAGTCTAGCATTTGTCTCCATCTACAGTTTTTAACACCACACTTCATTCTGTTATCTAACTAGCTGTTCCTTGATTCCTAAGCTAGCATTTAGTTTTTATGAAGTGATCAAAGCACAGTGGAATGGAAGAGAGTGCACATATGACAAGGGCAGTGTGTTGGCACACTCTCAGTACAGTGTTCACACCGCAGTAGTGAAATATCAAAAGCCGAAGCAAGATCATTATTCTGATCTTTGCATAAAGATATAAAAAGAAACTAAGTTCTCCTGGCGATATTTGGCCCTTATAAAATAGCAGGTATTCTGATCCCAAAGCTGTATTTCGTTTGAGTCCCTGAACAGTCCACAAAAAAAGGTTTGTACAATGCAGAATTGATAAGACATACGTACATTAACACTAAATGTCTAGGAAGACCTGTATCATTGAATTTTAGTTTCTTTAACTACCTTAGACTATAATTAAAAATAAATAACTATATAGCACAAGGGTGCAGTTGCTTCTACCAAGCAGTGAGAATCTTGTGTCTTGCTATCACTTTGTCAGTAAATTTTAGTGACTGTGTGTATAGATGGACATCAGATATCTATTCAGAGATAGCTACCCATACTGATCTCTGAAATATAACAGCATCACCTGCTGCAACTTCACCAAGGAAAGGGAAGGAATGTAGAAAACTGGGGAATGTTGATGATCATTTCAATATACTGTAAACACTTAACTGCATTCACCAGTAAAAACAGGTGATATGGAAGTAAAAGACCTATACAATAAAAATTTGTTATAAAATAGAATAATAAATAGCATATTAAACAATACCTATTCAGCTGCAGTTTAGCACAGGTCGAGGATTATTTGTAAATCTTTAATAACATGAACTTGGGGAAGATGACAGCATGTGAGCCACAGCCGTCAGGTAAGATAGGCTGTCCTAACATAAGTTCTAGCTACAAAAGGGAGTACACTACCTTGAGGATAGAAAAGTGGTTGAAGGGTAGAACGCTGCTTCACAATTAATGCCCCACAATACGATTCAGTTAGGTGGACTCAATATATACATTGGGCAAGAAGTGAAGGAAACAAAAGAAAAAATTTGGAGTAGGAATTAAAATCCATGGAGAAAAATTAAAAACTGATGACACTAATTCTGTCAGAGACTACAAAGGACCTGGAAGAGCAGTTGAACTGAACGGACAGTGTCTTGAAAGGAGGCTATAAGATTAACATCAACAAAAGCAAAACGAGGATAATTGAATGTAATCTAATTAAATCAGGCGATTCTGAGGGAATTAGATTAGGGAATGAGACATTTAAAGTAGTAGAGGAGTTTTGCTATTTGGGGAGCCAAATAACATGATGGTGGAAGTAGGGAGGATATAAAATGTAGACTGGCAGTGGCAAGGAAAGCGTTTCTGAAGAAGAGAAATTTGTTAACATCGAGTACAGATCTAAATGTCAGGAAGTCTTTTCTAAAAGCATTTGTATGGAGTGCAGCCATGTATCAATGTGAAACAGGGACAATAAGTCGTTTAGACAAAAAGAGAATAGAAGCTTTTGAAATGTAGTACTACAGAAGAATGCTGAAGATTACATGGGTAGATCAAGTAACTAATGAGGAGGTACTGAATAGAATTGTGGAGAAGAGGAATTTGTGGCACAACTTGTCTAGAAGAAGGGATCAGTTGGTAGGATATGTTCCGAGGCATCAAGGGATCACCAATTTAGTATTGGAGGGCAACATGGAGGGTAAAAATTGTAGAGGGAGACCAAGAGATGAATACACGAAGCAGATTCAGAGGGATGTAGGGTGCAGTAGTTACTTGGAAATGAAGAAGCTAGCACAGGATAGAGTAGCATGGAGAGCTGCATCCAACCAGTCTCAGGACTGAAGACCACTACAACATGCCATCGAGGTAGGACCTATACCGTAAAAGAAGTAAAACGAGATAGAGGAACAATACCGCTGTAACAATTTAGAATTGTGGTGTTAGTATTTTTCTGCATGATTTAGTGTGTTCAACTGTTTTACAATGGTAGGATTCCATTATTTGAAGACTCACACTGAGATAGTAATGCGGAAGAATTTATCTGGATAGTGCAGCTCCTTCAAGTTACATATTTGGCGAAATGAATGAAAAACGGAGAGTGCACCTGAGTTTTGTTGTCTACATAAGACATAGAGAACACAAGTATCGAGTAAGGAGCAACAAAGAATTACAAGTCCCTCTTGGTCTTCAACTCCGCACCAAAACAATTTACGATTATGCAAGTATAGTCATGTACGTAAAACTTGCTTGCTTACAGCTTTAGCATAACCAAGAGTACTTGTTAGATGCTATAAAATCTAGAAGAAGGGCACATATTTACAGATAAGCTTCTGGATGATGAAATGCATGTATCCAGGCTTAGCAGGTTTTCACAAGCTAAATTAATTGTTAGTAATCGCAGTTTCGAACATTTTTATACGAGTGCTGAACTACATGGTTTGGTTTGTAAATGTTCTTATGGGAAGGTCTTTATTTTGATGTAATTAGTCTCTCTGCAATTCCTCTGGCCTAATGGCTCCAACCAACGTGGATTAATTTTCTATGCTGAAGAATGACTTACCTGTTTCATGAGTAACAACGATTAGCAGTAATTAGTCGAACACGGAATGTACTTTATGGTACAGACAAACGTACGTACGTGTGTGTGTGTGTGTGTGTGTGTGTGTGTGTGTGTGTGTGTGTGTGTGTTTTGCACATATTCCTGTTAATAAATTTAGAAGAGAACAAGATGGTATGAAGAAGATTAGTGTGAAAACAGAATTCTTCTGACTGGATTGAAAGTTAAATCCACGGACTAATTTAAGCCCATGTACACTTAACAGTTTGAAACAAACCTAAGATGGGTTGAAGATCTTTTAAAATATAGAGACTAATTCGCTGCAAGGTAAGGTGTTATGAATTTTAATTATACGTTTGGAACAGAATACCGAAGGAGCTACGACTCCCATAGCATCATCCATCTCAATGGGGAACTATTAAGTGTAACAGATTTCTACAGTGTAAAGTGATATGTTATGACACACACACACACACACACACACACACACTCTCTCTCTCTCTCTCTCTCTCTCTCTCTCTCTCTCTCTCTCTCTCTCTCTCTCTCTGCACCTATAAATGAGAGGTCAAATTAGGGGTTCAATGAGAAATCGTTCAAATATCACTTGCAGAAAACATTCTTGGCAGATTAAAACTGTATGCTGTACTGGAACTTGAGGCCAAAACCTTGCCATCACGAGCAATACTCTTACTTATTCAGTTTTGTAGTCACGACTCTTTCTCCTCTTGTACTACCATCCAAATATCGCAGATATTCTTCTGCATACCTCACAGGACTAGCAACTACTAGAAGAAGTGAGACTTTTGAGAAACAGATTAGCCAAAGCCAAGGTGTAGTTTCCAGAGTTAAGTGTTCACTCAGCAGTTCAGAGGTTCTTTTTGTAAATGGTTTCCCTCGACATCTTTTTTCTTAGGTGTGCTAGGCCAGTAAAGTATGCAGGGAAGTCCTTTTTAACTTTGGATGGTAGGAGAAGTGGTAGTGGCAGAAGTGAAGTTGTGTGGGATATTCTGGAACGTGACTGGAGAACTCACAAAAAGTGAGGTTCGAGTTTGTATCCTGACATGGCACACAGTTTTAATCTGCCAGTAAGATAGAAAAAGGTGCACACACACTACTACACAGGGAAACATTTATTGAGCAAATGAACATACGTGGCAAATAAATATACATCAATCTATACAGGTGTTGACACCTCTGCTTAGAAAAGCTCGTGTAACAGAAGTTTATACAAAGCAATCCGAGCAATAGATTTTTACTTGGGGCATACTCAATCGGATGACTTCACTGGTAAAGTTGCACACTAAGTGGTGACATACAAGGAGAAAGGTTCAAATTATTCAGGTGTTCAAGTTCCCAACGGGCATCCACCTCCAACCCGTAAACTCAGAAAAGCAACAAAGCGCAACGTTGCGACCACTGGCTGAGGGACCTCCCGGCGGCGTCCTGTACGTAGGCCAGCGACAGAGTGTCCAGTCGCGGCAGTGACGACACCGTTCCGGAGAGTACGTCCACATCGTCCCCGCACCTTCTCGGACCAACGTCTCGAGCCGCGTCAGATTGCACGGGCTCGACAGTTCCGACGTGTCGGGCCAGGTAGAGTTCTTGAGGCAGAGGCGGCGCAGTCTGCGACAGTAGCGGAGGAAGCCCAGTTGGACCAGCTCCGTGTTGCAGAGGTTCAGTTCCTCGAGCAGCCGCAGGAACGGGAGCACCTCGGAGAGTTCGTCACCGGTCAGAGCGTTGTTGACGAGGCAGAGCGAGCGGAGTCCGGTGGGCAGGTGCTTCAGACCGGTCAGCACCACGTCCTCGGCCTCGACGCGGAGCTCCCGCAGCTGGCTGCAGAACCGCAAGAAGGACAGGTCCGAGAGCATTCCGCAACGGTCCAACTGCAGCTTCTCGAGAGACCTCAGACCTGCCGCGGCCACCTCCATATCCGCTCCCCCCACACGGCAGTCTCACAGCCGCAACATCTGCAGTTTCCCTAGGTGGCGGAGCTCCGCGTACGCAGCCGACGGCAAGTCGTCGCAACTTTCCAGTTCCAGTTCCTCCAGTTTATCCGAGCAGTGCCGTAGGAATGTCAGGTCGTTCAGACTGCGGCAGTGGATTCTCAGAACCTCCAGCCGGCCGAGCCCTTCCAGAGAGTCCAAGTAGTTCGCCGACAGGGACTCTACGTCGAGGCTCAGCTCTGTGAGAAATGGGCACAGCTCCAGGGCAGAGATGATGGCACATTCCGCCCTAGTGCCCGGCTTGAAGAGTGTCAGTGTCGGGTTCCCTCTGACGATCTTCAGCGTCCGGAGCGCCGTAAAACAGATAGGCGAACGAGAAGAGAAGACGATATCTGCTATGCTGAGATCAGTTGTCACGTGCGTAGACCCTAGTCTCTGACAGTCCTGCACAGCTCGTATGTCAGACATGTTTGTCACTGACAGAAACAACTGCGGGTAGTAAATTTTCACCTCAAACATTTTGGCCACCTTGATTTCGATTTCCTGCAACAGCGGTACGATGGACAATACGGCGCACGTCTCGGCAGATTCTCTCGGACTTCTATTGCTGACGTACCTTTTCCCTTTCCACAGGTGGGTGAATCCTGTCACAATTTTGTACCACTGCTTGCACACAGTAGCACATCGGACCAACTCTGGGATGGGCAGATAGGCAAAGACGCAAAACAGTACGTCGTCTGGCGGGTTGCAGGCGAGTGTTGGCGATTCCATTTCTGTGGACAGAAAGTTAACAGTTATTTGTTAAGTATCGCTAAAGATTTCGTGCGTGTCACTTTTATTTAAGGTATGTAAGAGAATGTCAGGCAGGGCAATTTCATGTCAAATTATACAAGCCACAATAACTCAATCGTGAATTTCTGTGGAAAAAATGTACGTCAGACCTCTGTATCACCTGTGTTAATAAATAAACTATTTTCATTTTAAACTCATAAAAACTGCAACATATTCTTTGCTTAATGTCTTAGTAGTTACTGCAATCAAAGTGGGCAATATTTTTTTCTGTGTAAAGTGTCAGAAATTTTTCAACATTCTGCATATTTCACATCATTGAATTTCTAATGTAGAACATGCATATTGACAGTACTGTTTCCATCTTTCTTCCACTTATAACAAACGAATGAGAACTTGCACATGAATTGTTCTGCACAGAGTTTTGTTTTTTTGTTTGAACTTTTTGTCAGATACGATGTCAGAGAGGGAATACAGGAATGAAAGAATGATGTGTGCGGAAGATGAAGAAAGACAAGAAGATAGTGTTTGAGAGAGTGAAAACGCTTCCCAATTGTTGGAAATCTGTCAGCGGTGTTGCAGAAATACCTCGGTCCTGAACTAACTGTGTTACCATCACACCCGTTGTGCAGGAATGGTTATACTCACTACAAAAGAAATTTCACTGAACTTCTTGTTGTAGGCTACCTGAATAATCATCATCCCTGGAATGTGATCTGAGGAAGACAATGCAGATGTTTATATTCCTGAGTGTGAAGTAGTTGATGTGTTGAATGTTAGCATATCTTATTTAGCCTCTAATAGGTCCCCTTTTAAATGGCGAGGTAAGATAAGAAGCACAAGAACACAACAGTATGTAGAAAGAAAAGTGGAAGAAGTTGCACAAAGTTTTACAGAACCAACATCTACAATATTTACTGAAGTTTATAATGAGGAGGCACTTGATGCAGAACCTAAATATAGTGACAAATGCACTCAGTGCAATATGTGGTTTCAAAACCTAAATGCTACTATTTTATTACAATGAAATGAACACCCTCAGCTGCTTACAGGCGTTGACATATGTCAACTGGCACAGATGAAACTGTGTGCCCCGACCGGGACTCGAACCCAGGATCTCCTGCTTACATGGCAGACGCTCTATCCATCTGAGCCACCGAGGACACAGAGGATAGCGCGACTGCAGGGTTTTATCTCTGGCACTCCTCCCACGACACCCACATTCTCAACGTATTGTCCCACACTATATTCGTAGTGCCCCCGCCCATTATATTCATTACTTGCGGCACGTTGCCAATTCCCGTAAGAGTTCGGGCACTGTCTGTGCATTCAATGTTAACAAATTTCTCTTCTTCAGAGATGCATTCCTTGCCACTGCCAGTCTACATTTTATATCCTCTCTACTTCGACCATCATCAGTTTTTTCTCCCCAAATAACAAAACACCTTTACTACTTTAAGTGTCTCATTTCCTAATCTAATTCCCTCAGCATCACCTGACTTAATTCGACTACATTCCATTATCCTCATTTTGCTTTTGTTGATGTTCATCTTATATCCTCCTTTCAAGACACTGTCCATTCCGTTCAACTGTTCTTCCAAGTCCTTTGCTGTTTCTGACAGAATTATACTGTCATTGGCGAACCTCAAAGTTTGTATTTCTTCTCCATGGATTTTAATACCTACTCCAAATTTTTCTTTTGTTTCCTTCACTGCTTGCTCAATGTACAGATTGAATAACATCGGGGAGAGGCTACAACCCTGTCTCACTCCCTTCCCAACCACTGCTTCCCTTTCGTGCCCCTCTACTCTTGTAACTGCCATCTGGTTTCTGTACAAATTGTAAATAGCCTTTCGCGCCCTGTATTTTCCCCCTGCGACCATCAGAATTTCAAAGAGAGTATTCCAGTCAACATTGTCAAAAGCTTTCTCTAAGTCTACAAATGCTAGAAACGTAGGTTTGCCTTTCCTTAATCTAGCTTCTAAGATGAGTCATAGAGTCAGTTTTGCCTCACGTGTTCCAACATTTCTACGGAATCCAATCAGATCTTCCGAGGCCGGCTTAACTACTAGTTTTTGCATTCTTCTGTAAAGAACTCACGTTAGTATTTTGCAGCTGTGGCTTATTAAACTGATAGTTTGGTAATTTTCACATCTGTCAACACCTGCTTTCTTTGGGATTGGAATTATTATATTCTTCTTGAAGTCTGAGGGTATTTCACCTGTCTCATACATTGCTCACCAGATGGTAGAGTTTTGTCAGGACTGGCTCTCCCAAGACCGTCAGTAGTTCCAATGGAATGATGTCTACTCCGGGGGCCTTGTTTCGACTCAAGTCTTTCAGTGCTCTGTCAAACTCTTCACGCAGTATCATATCTCCTATTTCATCTTCATCTACATCCTCTTCCATTTCCATAATATTGTCCTCAAGTGCATCGCCCCTGTATAGACCCTCTATATACTCCTTCCACCTTTCTGCTTGCCCTTCTTTGCTTAGAACTGGGTTTCCATCTGAGCTCTTGATATTCATACAAGTGGTTCTCTTTTCTCCAAAGGTCTCTTTAATTTTCCTGTAGGTAGTATCTATCTTACCCCTAGTGAGAGAAGCCTCTACATCCTTACATTTGTCCTCTAGCCATCACTGCTTAGCCATTTTGCACTTCCTGCTGATCTCATTTTTGAGGCATTTGTATTCCTTTTTGCCTGCTTCATTTAATGCATTTTTTTATTTTCTCCTTTCATCAATTAAATTCAATATTTCTTCTGTTACCCAAGGATTTGTACAAGCCCTCGATTTTTTACCTACTTGATCCTCTGCTGCCTTCACTATTCCATCCCTCAAAACTACCCATTCTTCTTCTACTGTATTTCTTTCCCACATTCCTGTCAATTGTTCCCTTATGCTCTCCATGAAACTGTGGTTTAGTCAGTTTATCCAGGTCACATCTCCTTAAATTGACACCGTTTTGCAGTTTCTTCAGTTTTAATCTACAGTTCATAAACAATAGATTGTGGTCAGAGTCCATATCTGCCCCTGGAAATGTCTTACAAGTTAAAACCTGTTTCCTAAATCTCTCTCTTACCATTATATAGTCTATCTGATACCTTCTAGTATCCCCAGGATTCTTCCATGTATACAACCTTCTTTTATGATTCTTGAACCAAGTGTTAGCTATGATTGAGTTATACTCTGTGCAAAATTCTACCGGCCAGCTTCCTTTCATTTCTAACCTCCAGTCCATATTCACCTACTATGTTACCTTCTCTCCCTTTTGCTACACTCGAATTCCAGTCATCCATGACTATTAAATTTTCGTCTCCCTTCACTACCTGAATAATTTCTTTTATCTCATCACACATTTCATCAATTTCTTCATCATCTGCAGAGCTAGTTGGCATATAAACTTGTACTACTGTAGTAGGTGTCGGCTTCGTGTCTATCTCAGCCACAATAATGCGTTCACTATGCCGTGCTGTGCAGGTACTGCGAACAGCTGAGAGCAAGGGAAAACTACAGCCGTAATTTTTCCTGAGGGCATGCAGCTTTACTGTATGATTAAATGATGATGGCGTCCTCTTGGGTCAAATATTCCGGAGGTAAAATAGCCCCCATTTGGATCTCCGGCAGAGACTACTCAGGAGGATGTTGTTATCAGGAGAAAGAAAACTGGCGTTCTACGGATCGGAGCGTGGAATGTCAGATCCGTTAATGGAGCAGGTAGGTTAGAAAATTTAAAAAGGGAAGTGGATAGGTTAAATTTAGATATAGTGGGAATTAGTGAAGTTCGGTGACAGGTGGAACAAGACTTCTGGTCAGGTGAATACAGGGTTGTAAATATAAAATCAAATAGGGGTAATGCAGGAGTAGGTTTAATAATGAATAAAAAAATAGGAGTGCGGGTAAGCTACTACACACAGCATAGTGAACGTATTATAGTGGCCAAGATAGACACAAAGCCCATGCCTACTACAGTAGTATAAGTTTATACGCCAACTAGCTCTGCAGATGCCAAAGAAATTGAAGAAATATATGATGAGATAAAAGAAATTATTCAGGTAGTGAAGGAAGACGAAAATTTAATAGTCATGGGTGTCTGGAATTTGACAGTAGGAAAAGGGAGAGAAGGAAACATAGTAGGTGAATATGGA
This sequence comes from Schistocerca piceifrons, assembly GCF_021461385.2. Classification (NCBI taxonomy): domain Eukaryota; kingdom Metazoa; phylum Arthropoda; class Insecta; order Orthoptera; family Acrididae; genus Schistocerca; species Schistocerca piceifrons. Next base: position 91,078,346 of record NC_060148.1, on the reverse strand, counting down.
TTGGGGCAAAGAAATGAAAGAGGAAGCCGTCTGGTAGAATTTTGCACAGAGCATAACTTAATCATAGCTAACACTTGGTTCAAGAATCATAAAAGAAGGTTGTATACATGGAAGAATCCTGGAGATCCTAAAAGGTATCATATAGATTATGTAATGGTAAGACAGAGATTTAGGAACCAGGTTTTAAATTGTAAGACATTTCCAGGGGCAGATGTGGACTCTGACCACAATCTATTGGTTATGAACTGTAGATTAAAACTGAAGAAATTGCAAAAAGGTGGGAATTTAAGGAGATGGGACCTGGATAAACTGACTAAACCAGAGGTTGTACAGAGTTTCAGGGACAGCATAAGGGAACAATTGACAGGAATGGGGGAAAGAAATTCAGTAGAAGACGAATGGGTAGCTCTGAGGGATGAAGTAGTGAAGGCAGCAGAGGATCAAGTACGTAAAAAGACGACGGCTAGTAGAAATCCTTGGGTAACAGAAGAAATATTGAATTTAATTGATGAAAGGAGAAAATATAAAAATGCAGTAAATGAAGCAGGCAAAAACGAATACAAACGTCTCAATAATGAGATCGACAGGAAGTGCGAAATGGCTAAGCAAATGTAAGGATGTAGAGGCTTACCTCACTAGGGGTAATATAGATACTGCCTACAGGAAAGTTAGAGAGACCTTTGGAGAAAAGAGAACCACTTGTATGAATACCAGTTCTAAGCAAAGAGGGGAAAGCAGAAAGGTGGAAGGAGTATATAGAGGGTCTACACAAGGACGATGTACTTGAGGACAATATTATGGAAATGGAACAGGATGTAGATGAAGATGAAATGAGAGATACGATACTGCGTGAAGAGTTTGACAGAGCCCTGAAAGACCTGAGTCGAAACAAGGCCCCGGTAGTAGACAACATTCCATTAGAACTACTGACGGCCATGAGAGAGTGTAATGGTACTTTGACTTCCGCAAAGTTATAATTTACGATCGCGCACGCAGAAGAGCGCTGCGCCAGCGACCAATTTTATAAATAATTTTTTTTTTTTTTTACTTTTGCGTAGTTTTTTTGTTTTTAAGAACTAATGGAGGTCTCTCTCTCTTGTCTTGATACGAAAGACGTGTATTTTTCCGTGATGTGTTGAATGTGCTTTTGGTGAAAATTAAAATTACATAGCAAAGCGATGTTGTTTCAATAGCTAATGAGGAGAAGATAATAAAAGGTAACACTACAATTGGCGTCCTGGTGACAGGACTTGCAATCTTCGGATTTGATACAAGTGCAGTTTGGATTGATACAAGTGCAGTTATTATAAATTTTGGACATTTTATCTAATTTTAACCACTTAACAGCATCAGAAAATGAATTTGGACTAAGTCTCATTCATTTCAATTGTAATGTTACGTGCATGAAATTTACAACAATATTGTTTTCCCTGTTATTAATGTGTGTTAATTTTCATTTTCATGCTGAGAAAATTAATTTGGTAAAAAAAAAAAAAAAAAAAAAAAAAAAGGGAAAGGATAACGTTCCATAAAATAATTTGCACGGACGCGAAAGAAAAATTTTGGATTGAAAACTGTATAGTTGACGCTACATTTGCAACATAAGACTGAAAAAACTTGGTGAGTACAGAAATTTACATTTTTTTCCAGTTTCAAACAGCCATCTGTACTTCCTTTATTCCGATCCATTTATTTCGAAATTATTTTTTCAAATTGTAGTTAAAATTGATTTACTACTATTATTGGAAATGGTAAGTGTAGAGCATATTCACAGTCATTTATTTGTGAGAGGGAAATTTCAGTACCAGTTTAATAATTCAATTTCTAATTAGAAATCATATAGAAATATCCATTTCCATAAGAGAAATTTCAGATTTCAACATATATTTAAATTTTTATTTTTTTTTTACCATTGGAAAATTTTATTTGCAATTAATTATGAAAATCGCAAGATGGACGCTAGACGCGTAGAAATTGTTTCCGCGGACGAGCTTAGTGAAAGTGACACATTGCAAAACATGTCCGACAGTCAAATGAATATTGAACTTAATAGGGAGGATGTTCCAGACATAATTTTACCGGATCGATTAAGACAACAACCCCTATATTTAAACAGATATACAGGCGAATGGAGAGTGAGTACTACGCGACAAAACGTGACACTGACAACGTCAACTTCAGAACCAGACATCAATCAGACACGAAAAAATGACGAAACTAAGACACAGGACTCTGACATGCTCAGCCAGATTCTGAAGTTACTTGGTGACCAAAACAGAAAATTTGACAAAAGATTTGACGCTTTAGACGAGAAAAATGAAAATTTAAAACGTGACATTGGGAAATTTGACACTAAATTCGATGAACTGACACGGGACATAAAACAAAATTTTGAAAAACAATCAAGACAAATTGCCGACTTGACAGAAACCACCAGTAGTCTTGGAAGGAAATTTACTGACTTATCAGACAAGGTTACGAGACAAGAAAAGGTATTTGTGGAATTCAGTGAAGAGACAAAAACTGACTTACAACAATGTAATGAGAAATTGTTAACAGTAGTTTTTGAACAACAGAAAACCAGTACCCAAGTTAACGAATTACGACAGTCACACAATTCCGTAAAAACAAACCAAGAACGCTTAGACCTGACGATTACAGACCTTTCAGACAGATTAAATGATGTAACATTGGAGCAGAAATCCTTACAGGAAAAGTTAGAAAAGCTTGAAGACAGAGCAGATGTAGCATCTTTAAAGAATGACACAACTCTAGCAGAAAAACTTGTACATGAATGCAAATTATGTGATGATTATTTAGATGAGAAGTTTGAGACAATGACACAGATCATTTTTGATAAGACAAAGGAACAAGTAAAGGGAGAAACAGATAATATTCAGAAAGAGGTACGTAAACTTAAAGAGAATGTAATACCAAGTTCGTCAGTGATACCAAAACCCATAACAGACAACCAAAACATAAATGAGAATCATAATAATGCTAGACCCAGTACACAGTCGAAAATAGAATTACCAATGAGTGACACAAATCCCAATGAACCATTTTCAATGCTACCACAAGATCAAAATTACTATCAGACATCACCACATACTATGCACAGTTTGACACAAAATACAGGACCCATAATACCATCAGGAGTAGCTGATGAAACATTAGTACGACATGGATACTTTCAGACATTTTCATGTGATGAGAAAGACAAAGTGCATCCAATTGTTTTCATCCGCTCTTTTGATGGTATTTTCCCGAGACATTGGTTAGGAGCCGATAAAATTCGATATGTTACAAATTTGTTACGTGGAAGAGCAGCTAAGTGGGGAGCAGCAATTAAAAGACGATGTTTAACATTTGAACAGTTTGAACAAGCATTTCTTGAGGAATTCTGGTCGATCACAGAACAGCAAAGTTTAAAACGAGAAGTATACAATCCAGAAATTTACAACCCGAAGAAAGAGACTTTACGACAATACTTTGAACGCTACCTAGACAAAACATTATATTGGACAAAACCAGCAGATTTACCAGATGTAATTAGAACACTTAAAAGCCACTTACCATTTCCTTACCATGATAAATTAATAGGAGTGTCCGAGGACAACATAAAGAATTTTTTCAGTTATGTTGATGAGATAGATGTTGTTTACAGAGATGAGATCAGGAATTTCAATCAATTGTATCCAATCCATCCAAGCAATTCGCACACGCACAACAGAAATGACAGAGGCTATTGGAATCCGCCTCCGACACCACAACAAAACACTCAAAGAAACAATTCACACTACAGTGGGACAAATCCATTCAATATTAGGAGAAACAACTCACAACATTGGCAAGGAAACAGTAATTATTACTATAATGGTTATCCGAACAGTAATTACAATCAGAACAATAACAGTTATATTCAAAATAACAACAACAGAAGAAGGAACCGAAATTATAGAGATCAAAGAGGAGAGGATAACACGTACCATCCAGGATATTTTCAGAGAAACAACATCCAACAACATCCAAACATGTATTGCAGGAATAACAGTAATGACAATACCAGTTACAGTCATGGGCGAAATAATGTATGGGGAAATCACAATGGACAACCGCCACGACACACGCAATACAGCAACCCTCAATTTGTACCTAACGGAACACCCGATGCGACGCGGAGTAATGTCAACAACCAAACAGCTGATACTTGGGTGACGCGCGACAGAAATGCAAATATTATTGAGTTGGGCAATGAACCCAACCCACAGCAACAACCAAATTTGCCAGAAAACGAACGACGACCGAGCTAAGCGCTCGAGTTACGGTCAATAGGGAGCAGAGCGCAACAGAACCGACGATTTGTTTTCTCCGATATGATGACAGTAAGAAAATAGAAAAGGAATTATATCAGGATGTAGATTTTAATAGTACCAGTAAAACAAAGAAGATTATTCAGGCTATAACACGAGTTATCATTGGTAGTTATGAAGTGGAAGTAATGTTAGATACAGGAGCAGCAGCAAGTGTCATTTCAATGTCCTTATATAATGAACTCAAACAAATAATGAACATACAAACATTGCCAGTCCAGAATTGTCACATTATAAGTGCCACCGGTAACAAATCAAAGAATGTGAAATTTCAAGTGCTAATTAACTTCACATTTTCAAATATACCACTCAATTACAGTTTTCTGGTAGTAGACAAATTAGTTATGCATTGCATATTAGGAATTGACTTTTTGAATGAATATCAAGCAATCATAGATTTAGGAAAAGGGAAATGTCATTTAACCGTAAACCAACAACAACTGACAATAGAGTTAACACAGGGTAAAAACTTAAACAGTAAACAAGGTAAATTTGAACAGTTACATTTTGTGTCTCCACCAGCAATAAACATATGTGATTTAACTTTTAATGAAGCTGTATCTCAGGGAATTAAACCTAATGATTTATATGAGAAATGCACAGAATCTGAATATCTGACGAAGGAACAACAACTTGAATTACTTGAAGTTTTGCAGCAATTTGCTGAGGAATTTGTGGAAAAACCTGGAATTATTAGAGGCTATACTTATGAGATGGATGTTAAACCACACAAAACATACTGTAGAACATATTATAATATTCCTTGGTCAAAGAAACCCGCAGTTTTGAAAGAGATTGAAAAAATGCAAGCTTGGTGTATCATTGAAAGGTCACATTCACCATATTGCAGTCTGATACTAGCAGTTAATAAAGAGGATGGTAGTGTAAGGTTAGTGCTGGACGCACGAGAAATTAACAAAGTTATAATTCCAATCAAGACACGACCTATTAATTTGGAAGAACAACTTCTAAAATTTCATAATGTACAGTATTTAACCAATATCGACCTCCGCTCATCATTTTGCCAGGTGAACCTCCATAAAAACAGTCGTAAATACACTGCATTTCTATGTGAGGGACGTAGTTATCAATTTTGTGTTCTGCCCTTTGGTCTACGAGTGAGTGCTGGAGTATTTATTGAAGCCTTAGATGCTGTTCTTGGACCACAATTGTTCTCGCAAATCACAGTTTATGTTGACGACATTGTCATTGCAACCACTACTTGGGAAGAACATGTAAATCTTTTGAAGCAACTTCTGACTAAATTTTCTGACGCAGGTGTCACTATCAATTTATCAAAGACGAAATTAGGGAGGAGAGAAATCAAATTCCTTGGTCACATCATATCAACTGAAGGCATTTATCCAGACTCAAGAAAAATTGATGCAATAAAGAATTTTCCATCCCCACAGAATCGTAAACAACTCAAAGCCTTTCTTGGTCTATCTTCATTCTTCAGGAAATTTGTACCCTACCACCTTCTTAACAGTCCACATCTTCTATCTTTACTCAAAAGAAATAATATTTGGAAATGGACAGAGTTCTGTCAGACAGATTTTGAAGCGATTAAGAATGCTTTAGTTAATGCACCGTTGTTATGTCATCCTGACATGACGTCAGACTTTTGCCTAGTAACAGATGCAAGTTCCTATGGGCTCGGAGCATTTTTATTCCAAATTCATGTAGAAAATGAACAAATAGTCATCAAACCTATAAATTTTGCTAGCCGCACGCTCACTGAATGCGAAAAGTCATATTCAGTGACCGAGCGCGAAACACTTGCCATAGTATGAGCATTTCGCAAGTTTCGCTACTTTCTATGGGGAAAACGTACTAAGCTTTATACTGATCATCAAGCTCTTTCTTTCCTGCTATCATGCAAGTTATTACATTCACGTCTTGCACGCTGGTGTGCATCACTACAAGAATATCAATATAATGGAAGGAAACATTCCACGTGGGAAAAATTATATATAAAAACAAAGATGAGGTGACTTACCGAACAAAAACGCTGGCAGGTCGATAGACACACAAACAAACACAAACATACACACAAAATTCAAGCTTTCGCAACAAATTGTTGCCTCATCAGGAAAGAGGGAAGGAGAGGGGAAGACGAAAGGAAGTGGGTTTTAAAGGAGAGGGTAAGGAGTCATTCCAATCCCGGGAGCGGAAAGACTTACCTTAGGGGGAAAAAAGGACAGGTATACACTCGCACACACGCACATATCCATCCACACATACAGACACAAGCAGATATTGATATTATATACATAAAAGGAGAATCCAACATTATAGCCGATGCTCTATCTCGTTTGCCACAAGGCCTACAAGAATTTTCAGATGTGACAGAACAAACATCAGATTTCAAAATTTTACTCATGTATGACGGTACATTTGCACCTTACTACAAAAACATGTGCAGGAAGTTAGCCATATTGCAGGACAATGATCCCAGGTGGATCCAGATAAAGAATAAATTACGTGCAGGAACAGACCCACATCTTGAAAAATATTACACGTTACACAAAGAAGTATTATTCCACCCACGAAACCCTGAATCACAGCATTGGTGTATTTGCTTACCTGAAGCTCATGTTGATGATTTTATTTTATTTACACACAGAACTTGGGGACACTATGGTGTAACCAAATGTACAGATAAGATTATACAATATTGCTATTTTCCAAATTTAAGGCGAAGAGTATTGAGTAATATTAGGAAATGCATCATATGTCAGAAAGCCAAATATTCTAATCGCACAAGCATGAATGAATTGCACCCAATCACACCTAAGAGGCCATTACAGCTAATTTCTTTAGATATTGCAGGACCCTATCCACAAGCACGTGGAGGAATGAAATACATCCTTGCTGTGTTAGATGTTTTCACAAAGTATTTAAAATTATATGCTTTACGTTCAGTTTCTACCACTGCTATTACCAGACGTCTATTAACAGATTATTTTGTAAGAATAGGAAAACCTGAAGTTATGATCACGGATAATGCAGCATATTTTACCAGTTTAAAATGGAAGACATTTATTGAAGAACAGAATGTTAAACATATTTTAATTTCAAGATTTCACGCAGCAGGAAACCCAGTAGAAAGAACATTTCGAGAATTTGGACAGTTTATGAGAACACACACACCAGTGAAGCACACAAAATGGGTAGAATATCTAGCACCATTTGAACAAATAGTGAACAATTTAACTCACAGTTCTACTGGATACACACCAACTGAATTAATTATGGATAAAACAGAAAGAAATGAATGGACAGACCCTCTACCTAAATTTACAGCAACAACAAATCATGTTAGTTTAGAAGAAAAGGTAAGACAAGCTTACACAACATTATGTGACAAAGAAAGCAGAAATATGACAGAGGTGTCAGGAAAGCCCAAACATTTCAAGTTGATGAGTTAGTTTTACTAAGAACACATCCTAAACCCAAAAAAACTGAAACATTTAAACAGGAAATGGCAGATCTTATACTCTGGACCATACCGAATTGCAAATATTCCACACCCTGGCTGTTATTCATTAGAATATCCATTAACACATAAACCCAGAGGTCTACATCCACACAGACATTTGAAAAAATACATACAGTAAAATGTTAGCTACTGAGGAGAAGATAACTAATATGATACACAGTTATGATGAGCCTACATTTAAGTTATACAGATACTTACAATCTAATGAATGCAGGTAAGTCTAGAAAGCAATGTGAACCATCCAATAGCTAATAAGATATTTGGTTATAAGAGGAGTTGCTACTGAGGCATATACACATTAGAGGAGGCATATACACATTAGAGGAGGCAGAGAATTAAACAGAATTATTTTCTTTAGGAGGCATGTGATAATAGTAATGTTGATATGAGTGATGTGAGTGACTGAATGAGATGAGTGAATGTAATTTTAGTTTAATAAGAGGACAAATAGTAATATGGAGAGAGGTAAATGGTATATAAGATGAGAAAATGGTATTATTATTATTATTATTATTATTATTGTTGAAGTAAAAAGTAAGTGGTGATGAATAAGAGGAAAATATATATATAATGCTGAGGAATAAGTAGCCTATATGTTATTTTGTGAAGAATGAATAATGGATAGGTGAGAATGTTATGAGTAACTGTGAATATGTTGAGAGGAGAGAAACTAGATTTGAATGCTATATCACATGTACTCATGGAATACAGAATGAAAGTAGTGGAAAGAATATTATTTATTGAAAGATTGGTATGCCTGAGATAATAACTTATGTGGTGTCTTATATATTCTTATAACTAAAGGTGAAAGAATAGATTTATGTGGAAAGAATTATTTACAGCAGCCACTGTTGGAAATATACCAGAGGATTTAAATCTATAACACTTTAACACTAATCTAATGGGAACTTGTAATGAAATTTTTGGAGTTATGTAGGCTTGGACACTTCAGATTGGAAGAATTATTTAAGAGAACATATTTAGCAGTCATCTAATGACATAATTAAAGCTCATCTACTGTACTGAACTAATGCACCATTAAATAGAAAGGAGAATAAGGAGAAAACAAAACGTCAGTCCTCTGTTGCGGTTCATACTCTCATCCCTTCCTTAGAAAAATTTATACATGTTGATGAAATATTTGACATTATATAATTCATGATTATCTGACAGTATGGAGAGACATACACACATATTTATTTATGAATAGAATTTTACAGGTACCACAAGGTAAATACAGAATGGATATACAGCATGGAACGCAGCAGCAATTATCTAAGAAGATTTATTTATTTATTAAGTAAAACATTTATTTATATTGCTTGATACTCATGAAAGGAAGGAGATGAACTATACAAACTTTATAGGAACATGATTGACATGAACTATATATATATATATACACTTACCACACTGATATACATACCTGTAGGATCCTAAGATATTTAGAGGGGCACCACTCTTAGAAACGGTAATAGAGGGGTACCACTCTTAGAAACAGCAATAGTGGGGACACCACACTTAGAAACGGTATTAGGTATAGGAACTTTTACGTTATATTAAGTTAACATGAATTTTATTTATCATATTTTATTTTGTGTAGTCCACTGTAGGGTATGACTTTACTAGTATTTATAAAGTAGTTAGCAACGATCCCATGAACCTATCCTCCTACAGAGGGCTGTCTTGAAGCTTGAAATATGTGTAAATTTTATTCCAGGGTGCGAGATGAATTTTAAGTTGAATATTCTAGCGAGTTGTCACAATTATCTTCAAATGTTGCAAGTGTAACGGGGAAATAAAAAACTAACAAATAAAATGTATATTTCAATCTGAATGTAATGTAATTCACATGGCAGCACAATGATATTGAATGTAACGTAAAAAATTTACTATATTTTTCATTTAATTCTGTATATGTAGTATATGACAATGTAACTATCTCATGTAATGATTAATTGTAAATATTTGTATATGTACTTACTATATCAAGAAATGTATTTTAAGGAGATGTTAACGAGCTGCAAAGGACTTGTGCATGTAGCACATGATTCATATAAATGGAACTGAAAATGCAAAGAAGAAACCAACGTGATGGAACACTGGTCAAGCAATATTTACGTAGTGTCAATATGCTTTGAAGTGTATGGTGTTGTGGAAGCCGGCAGGTCTTCAGGTTGGTGTAAAAGACAAGCTCATCACCTGTCGTAGGCAGTGAGGTGTTTCCTGTGCCCTCATTGACCATTTATACCCCGGTAAACGCCACCAAAATTTGACTGCTGGAGATCACAATTTCGTGTTGACACATTGAACAAACTTTGGATTTTCTTCAAGTCACACGCACGAGATCCAGGCAGTACACACACACTCAGAATCCGATACTACGTTTAAAGACATTGGAGCAATATAATAGAAACATTTACTGTTCGAATTAATTCCATTGTAAACACGAATCATGTGAACTGAATTCAAACGCTGTGCTAAGCAACGATAATACGCTGCAATTCAAAGACATTCATGTTACGACTCCTAAAGAAGATACACACCAAAAAGACGGTATACAAAGACCGATATGCAAAGTGCATTATGCTAAGAAATATTTTTTGTAATATGTAAATTTCTTATTTTCTCATATATGTATGTATCTATGTAAATTTTCTATACTGTATCTATGTAAATTTTCTATACTGCCACACTTTTTTTTTTACTTTTGCGTAGTTTTTTTGTTTTTAAGAACTAATGGAGGTCTCTCTCTCTTGTCTTGATACGAAAGACATGTATTTTTCCGTGATGTGTTGAATGTGCTTTTGGTGAAAATTAAAATTACATAGCAAAGCGATGTTGTTTCAATAGCTAATGAGGAGAAGATAATAAAAGGTAACACTACAAGAGCCAGTCCTGACAAAACTCTACCATCTGGTGAGCAAGATGTACAAGACAGGCGAAATACCCTCAGACTTCAAGAGGAATATAATAATTCCAATCCCAAAGAAAGCAGGTGTTGACAGATGTGAAAATTACCGAACTATCAGTTTAATAAGCCACAGCTGCAAAATACTAACGCGAATTATTTACAGACGAATGGAAAAACTGGTAGAAGCCGACCTAGGGCAAGATCAGTTTGGATTCTGTAGAAATGTTGGAACATGTGAGGCAATACCGACCCTACGACTTATCTTAGAAGAAAGATTAAGGAAAGGCAAAACCTACGTTTCTAGCATTTGTAGACTTAGAGAAAGCTTTTGACAATGTTGACTGGAATACTCTCTTTCAAATTCTAAAGATGGCAGGGGTAAAATACAGGGAGAGATAGGTTATTTACAGTTTGTACAGAAACCAGATGGCAGTTATAAGAATCGAGGGGCATGAAAAGGAAGCAGTGGTTGGGAAGGGAGTGAGACAGGGTTGAAGCCTCTCCCCGATGTTATTCAATCTGTATATTGAGCAAGCAGTAAAGGAAACAAAAGAAAAATTTGGAGTAGGTATAAAAATCCACAGAGAAGAAATAAAAACTTTGATGTTCGCTGATGACATTGTAATTCTGTAAGAGACAGCAAAGGACTTAGAAGAGCAGTTGAATGGAATGGACAGTGTCTTGAAAGGGGGATATAAGATGAACATCAACAAAAGTAAAACAAGGATAATGGAATGTAGTCGAATTAAATCGGGTGATGCTGAGGGAATTAGATTAGGAAATAAGACACTTAAACTAGTAAAAGAGTTTTGCTATTTGGTGAGAAAAATAACTGATGATGGTCGAAGTAGAGAGGATATAAAATGTAGACTGGCAATGGCAAGGAAAGCGTTTCTGAAAAAGAGAAATTTGTTAACATCGAGTATAGATTTAAGTGTCAGGATGTCGTTTCTGAAAGTATTTGTATGGAGTGTAGCCATGTATGGAAGTGAAACATGGACAATAAATAGTTTGGACAAGAAGAGAATAGAAGCTTTCGAAATGTGGTGCTACAGAAGAATGTTGAAGATTAGGTGGGTAGATCACGTAACTAATGAGGAGGTATTGAATAGAATTGGGGAGAAGAGGAGCTTGTGGCACAACTTGACTAGAAGAAGGGATCGGTTGGTAAATCGTAGAGGGAGACCAAGAGATGAATACACTAAGCAGATTCAGAAGGATGTAGGTTGCAGTAGGTACTGGGAGATGAAGCAGCTTGCACAGGATAGATTAGCATGGAGAGCTGCATCAAATCAGTCTGAGGACTGAAGACCACGACAACAACAACAACATCTTTTTTAAAAAATACTAATTCCCATCGAATGCTTACTCTGAAATTTTCTAGCTCATCTGGGATGTCAACAGTGGATCTTTCAGTTATAACATCATATGTATTAATATGTATGGAACGAAAGCTTCAAAAACAGTGAAATCGAGAATGCGATGGGTGCGCTTTTGTCACACAGCCTAAGTGCAGGGCACGTGACGTCCTTAGCCAATCAGAACACAGAACAGACTACATTACACGTTGTGTAATCAGCCAATCACATATTCAAGCTGCGAACACCCAAACGAGACCAAATTTTAAGCATGAAGCTTGAACAGACATTGGAAAGTAATGTAGAATGTACGCAGTAGCAAACCAAGTGATGCTGTAACAAATTTAGTTTTGAGGAAGTTGGATATATACGTTTCGCCGAAAGGCACGGAGTTTTTGTTGCCAGTCATGCTTGCAACATTCTTCAAAAGAATTATTGCATCACAGTTCCGCCGGACAGGTAAAGTTTACCTGCTTCAGCAAAAAAATAATTTACAGTAAAACTTAGTTAACACGAATCCGAAGGGACCGAAAAATCAGGAGTTCGTGTTAGAAAAATCGTGTTAAGTGAAAAACACAAATTTTAATACGTATACATGTACAGCAGTACACTAATGTGTAATACACTACTCTATGAATCACTTTATTGTAGACTTATAACACTATAAAGTGATTGTAAAATTACAAGTACTCACAAATTATGTACATTACTTTCTTGGAAAAAATTCGGTCATGGTTCGCTGACGTTCATGGGAACGATAATATTTTGTAATTTCACAACCAATTGTAACGATAGCGTCCGCAAACCCAGAAGTGACGTCGGATGTTAAAGCGAACCGTTATAAACAGTCCAAGGCTGTAAACGTCTCCTGACGGGTAGGTGGAATGGTATATGTATTCTCTTCCTCTTCACTTTCTTCTGATGGCCCTTCTTGCACCTCGTTCACAGCTTTTGGCACATCCGATTCCACAGAAGCACATACGGCAACATCGCCGTCTACACTAATGAATTCTTCGAAACTAATCCCAGGGTTCACAACGTCCTGCAGAACTGTCCGTTCATCAGGTGAAGTGGCATCTTCTAACTCGTGGACATCTTCAGAGTTACTACGTCTCCGAGCTCTGTTAAAGCATTTCCCTGTATGATGTGGCGATACTGAGTTCCAGGCTGCTGCGATGGGATTTTATTGCGTCAAGCAGATTCCAATTTGGGGTTGCACCATTGTTTTCAGCAGCACGAATTGCAGCTCTTACAAGTCGCTTGCGATAAGCTCTCTCTCATAAAGAGAGTATGCCTTGGTCCAAAGGCTGAAGGCGGCTTGTGGCGTTGGGTGGGAAAGACTGAAACTTTATGTTGAATAGGTTTAGATCATGAACGTTATGGGCAGTACATCTGTCCAATGTACGAAGAACATGTCTATTTTGAGCAACCATTCGACTTTTGAAACGAAGAAGCCACTTGCGAAATGATGTGCCATCGATCCAAGCTATCTTGTGGTGAGAGTGGATGCAAGGTAAAGTGTCCATATTTATGTTTTTTAAAACAACGTGGTTTCTCGGATTTACCGATAACCGAAGGACGAAACTTCTCCCTGCCGTCAGCATTACAGCAAAGTGCCACAGTCACACGCTGTTTGCTTCGTACTCCACTGTCACACTTATCACATTTTATCCCCAGGCTGTGATTTGGAAAAAGATTGTAGAAAAATCCAGTTTCATCCATGTTAAACAAATCACACAAGGCATACTTTTCCCTCAATCGGTTGAGTTAATGCAACCAGCTGTTCGCACTTTCTTCATCAAATTTATCTGCTTCACCACAAATGTGTACAGATGAAATTGAATGTCTTTTTTGGAATCGATACAACCAACCAGCAGAACAACGAAAGTCTTCGGTGCCCATATCTTTAGCAATATCATTTGCTTTTGACTGAATCACAGAGCCAGTTAAAGGTATGTTAGATGCAGTGGCGTAGCATGAGGGGGGACTTTGAGACTTAGTTCAAATGGTTCAAATGGCTCTGAGCACTATGGGACTCAACATCTTAGGTCATAAGTCCCCTAGAACTTAGAACTACTTAAACGTAACTAACCTAAGGACATCACACACACACCCATGCCCAAGGCAGGATTCGAACCTGCGACCGCAGCAGTCCCGCGGTTCCGGACTGCAGCGCCAGAACCGCTACAACACCACGGCCGGCTTGAGACTTAGTACTTAAAAAAGATGCAACAGTAATTCATAACAAAAATATAAACAACTTTCTACTAAGAGCACTAAATGTGCGAAGACATGTTTTGTAGCCCGCGCCGCCGCACCCTGAGTATTGGTGTATCTGCCTGCTTGAGACTCGAATGTAGACTTGGCCACTGTTTCTATACAGTGTATCGGTACGTGGAACTGTTTCAGTGTTTCGGAATGGTTGTGGTTCACTGTTTCGAAACAGTGGTGTTTCATTCTGCCCCTGTCTCGGACCAGATTCGATCTCGAGCCAGACACAGAAACTGTATCGTTGTTTCAAAATAAGGCTGTTTCAGTCCACCTGTGCCTGGAACGGACTAATTGTATCGAAACAGTGATGTTTCATTCCACTCTGTGTCGGACGAGATTCGGACTCGGCACAGGTACTGAAACACAACATACTACTTCATGAAACTCTTTCAAGAGTGTCGAAATCTTTTTGACAAGCAATAGCATGAAGCTTAAGATATCCGAAAATAAAGCTTCGTTTCTAGCTGACTGTCCTGTTTCGAAATGGCGTAACATCTGCTTTATAAACACTAAACAAACAATAAAACAACGCATACTATTCACATTCAAAATAATAAATATGTGAAAATCATTCAGTTAAATTACACTTTTTTTATAACATACGCTTCTCTGTTCATGTACAATAATCATATTAAGAAACGCAAGTAAGCCTACAACATTTTGAATAAAAAAGGCGTAGAGAGACAGTTATTAGACATATACATAAATTTGATGTAGGTATAACTGCAAGCAATCTGTTTGACATATCACTGATAGTGTAATGGTGTACGGGAAGGGCTGGGAAGCATGGTGAATTTATAGTAATGGTTCGAAACACCTTGAAAGACAAAAAAATTTCTGTTATATTTTGTTATTTATTCGAATTATTTGGCGTTATTTGTGAGTCTATAGTCACTGTGCCTATTATCCACAGTGATTCCCTTTGTGTAGATGGAAATTAGCAGGATGGGTATATTACCCATACTAACGGAATGTGTGTTTCTGCAGTTTGCTCCCACCTGCAGTTCCGTTCATGGTGGTTCTTCTGTCTTCAGCTATGGCTGTCCTCAGCCAATCGAAAAGTATGAAAGTCACGCGACACGAAAGCAGCGCATTTGCTGCAGGAAGCACGAAACTGCCAAGACGCCTAAGTGATAGTTTCATACTTTCTGCGGCATGATTAGCGCTCTCGCACCTCATTTGTGTTTATATGGACATACTTATACAGTAGACATTCAAGGTGATAAAATGTGTAGGTTTATTAGAATACAAAACACAAACTGTTTCACTGTTTCGAAACAACGTATCGGAACATTACATTGTAGTGTTTCATTTGTTTCGAAACAATTACGTGTTTCAGTTTGCCCATCTCTACTCGAATGCTCTCAGTCCCTGCAACGATCTGTCTGCGCAAATGTCTGCGCACATCACATCTGCGCAGACAGATCGTTGCGTGTGGACAGAAGATTTGCACCAACCTGAGGTGTGTGCAAACCTGGAAGTTGGAGTTGGAGGTTTGAGCGAAACCTCTCAAATCTGTGGGTTCAAAGCACATCTGCGCAGACAAGTTGGAGCGTGTGGAAAGGAGATCGCCGCAAATCTGGCGCGAAACAGCTGTTTGCTCAGTCTAGTGTTTGTATTTGTGCGCACAGGGCCTTAAAATGGCTGATACTCGTCAGTGTTCTCGAGAGTTTGTAAGTGAATTCATTGAAATATGTAGAAACCACCCATGTTTGTGAAAGATTAAAAGTAAAGAATATAGTGACCGAGACAAAAAGACACCAGCATACAATGCTCTAATTGAAAAATTGTGGGCAGTTGACGCCTCGTCAAACAGAGAAACAATAATAAAAAATATAAATTCGTTGCGAACTGGCGAAATTGTTTGCGGATGGATGTCGAAACTTATAATTATCTCTTAAAGCTTGAAACCCCTCATATTATGAGAAAAAATACTTGTCTGAGAAGGGCAATTTCTCCTCTTGAACGGCTGGCGGTAACATTAAGATTCCTAGCAACAGGAAGGATCTACAAGGATTTGGAATTTTCAACTGCAATATCGAAACAAGCGTTGAGTGAAATAATACCCAACACATGTGAAGCTATTTACGCTGTCCTGAAGGATGAGTTCATGAAGGCAAGTCAAGTAAATTAAGTCTGTCAGCGAACTGTTTACCGAAAAGAGTTATCCAAAGTTCAGAAATCTAGATGATCTGGTATAGGAGTAGATCAAGTATACCAGCCAACGTTATGGTATTTTGATCTGATTGGCTTTCTTAGGGATCAAGAAACACCAAGACCAAGCAGGAGCACAATTAAAGATGAAATTGGAGTGTCAATGTGCGAGGAAATGGAACACGAGGTAATGTAAAACACAACAAGTTCGCCCTGCAACTCTCGAAGTAATTTACGTGAGAAAACTGCTTTCGCTTTAGCAGCCACTATCTACACCATTTTGACCGCTTTCTCTGTTTCCTGCGGTTGGTCTGAATGTTTTTTGCAACACAAGTTGCCAACACAGACCACAACAGAACTTCCTCTATTTCTATATTTCAAAATAACTGAATTAAATTTTTGACGTTTACGGGGAGCGTAGTCGCTAGCCATTGATAGTTTTTTTCTACACCGATAGATGGCGGGCGAGTAGTAGATTGGGGTTTGTGTCGTGTGAACACACTACATTTGCAGTGATCATTTGCATGTACTGACATCTGCGCCGATGTCTGCGCAGGCAGATCGTTACGTGTGGACCGGGCTTTAGTGTCATTCTCGGCTCCCCCTCCCCTCCCCCCTGCCCCTTCCACGAAGGCCGGTGCGCTGCACTTGCTAGTAGAGATGGGCAAACTGAAACAGATAACTGTTTCGAAACAAATGAAACAATACATACATTCGAGGGTTGGATTCCCTCTCTTCTTCATCGAAGAGTTTCACTGCCTGGGCTACTCTCAGGGTGCACCTTCGACGTGGAAGATTCCCGCCGTTTCCTTGCCGTGTCGTCTGCTTGCCGTCCATACTGCTCGCCGTCCGGCCCTCCTCGCCGCCGCCTGCCGGTGCTCGCCGTCGCCGCCGTTTGGTCGCCGCCTTCCGGTCCTCGCCGCCGCCGCCGCCGCCGCCGCCGCCGCCGCCGCCGTCGCCGCCTGCCGGTGCTCGCCGCCGCCGCCGCCGCCGCCTGCCGGTCGCCGCCGTCGCCGTCTGCGCCGCCGTTTGGTCGTCGCCTTCCGGTCCTCGCCGCCGCCGCCGCCGCCGTCGCCGCCTGCCAGGGCTCGCCGCCGTCGCCTTCCGCCTACCGGTGCTCGCCGCCGCCGCCGCCACCGCCTGCCGGTCGCCGCCGTCGCCGTCTGGTCGCCGCCGCCGCCCTTCTCTCGCGCCGCCGCCATGTCCCAACCCACCACCACCATCACTATCATTTTCACCTCTCCCTCCGCTGCTCCAACCACCATCACATGGAGCTCCTCCTCCACCCCACTTCCCGTCCTTCCTTCTCTCCCTGTCTACCCCACCCCTGCACCACTTTCGGCTGTAACCACCCCCAACTCCTCCTCCCCTATCACTGTCACCCCATCGACAGCTACTGACTTTCAGCCGCTCCCCGCACCGCCTCCGACAGGCTCCAAGCCAGCACGGATCTCTGCTCGACGTTCCACAGTCTCAGTGACAGCCACGCCCCCTCCGTCTGCGTCATCCGCTGCTCAGGGTGGTCATGCCTCCCGCCATATCCCCCTGCAACCCGTACCCCTGCCCCCTCTCCACCCAGTCGTGCCCACGAAACCTTCAAAGCGCCCGAATGTTGACCCTTCCCCCGCAGTCTCCTCCAAAAAAACCCCCAACCCCCGTGACCCACCCACCCCCATGGACGCGGCTCCGACCCCCGCCCCCGCCCCGCCTGCCACCCACACCTTTGTCCTCTCCAATCCTGACCCTCAATTCCTTGATGCCCACTCCCTCACCCTCGCCATCTGGAAATACTACCCCAATGCTCCCATCTCCCAACTGATTCCTCGCAAGGACTCGCTCCTCATCAAATCCCCCAGTGCTTCCCACCACACCGATCTCCTCTCCCGCATCCCCCGTATCCAATTTGGCCAACGTGCAACCCTCACCCCCTACCACACCCCGTCCTCTCCCCGTCAGCCTCAACCTCTCCGGCGTCCGCCTACCTTCACCGCTGTGATCACGAAGCTTAGCCCCGTGATCACGGAGGCTGAGGTGTTGGCGGAACTCAACTCCCGGCCCGACATTGAAATCCGCTCGGCCCGTCGCATCTTCAATGATGGCGGGCCGACTTTTCTCATGCGGATATTCACCGAATCCTCCTCCTCCATTGACCGCCTCCTCACCGAGGGAGCCCTCATCTACAATCAGCGCCATAAGGTGGACCCCTCCCGTTCCCCCGTCCAATCCTACCGCTGCCAACGCTGTCTCACCTACAACGACCACATTACCTCTGCCTGCAGGAACCCCCCTACTTGTCCCCACTGCAAAGCTTCCCACTTCCTCAAGCATTGCCCCAACCTCACCTCTCCCCCCTCCTGCAACACTTGCAACGAACCACATCCTACCTACTCCTCGAAGTGTAAAGCGAAACCTCCACCAGTAACCCCTGAGCTCACCGTGCCTGTCCGTCCTGTTGATGACCCCATCCACCCCAAAAAAGTCGCTCCGCCCTCCCCCTACTGCTGAGGACATCATCCGTTTCACCACCATTGTGCTCCAAAACATCCACCCCTTCCAGCGCTCACACACTCTTTCCCAAATCGCCCTCGCTGCCCGTTCCATCTTCCATCTTACCACCTATGCCACATACTCCCACAACCAGGCCCACTTCACCTTCACCCCCCTCACCACCCTTGTCTAACTCTCCACTCCCATGGTACAACAACCGTATCGTATCCTGTACCACAACATTCGCTCCCTGCCCACCCACAAACTCCTCTTCCTCCACACCCTACGTCAGCACCGCGTGGATGCCTTCGTCCTAAATGAAACCTTCCTTCAACCCCGTATCTCCGTCTCCATGGCTCCTTACACTCTACACCGCACCGATAACCCGTACCCTCTCGCGCGTGGCGGAGTTGCTATAGGCCACCTCAAGCACCTCCCTGTCCGGCCCCAACCTCTCCTTAACAATCCTGCCGAGCATCTCACCCTCAGCCTCTTCTTCCCCACCCTTACCATCACCTGTGCCACCACTTATGTCCGCCCTCGCACCCCCATCCCGTACGATTTCCTGGCCCACATTGACCGCACCTTCTCCACCTACGTGATTGCTGCCGACCTCAATATCCACAGCCGTGATCCTGCCGACATCCGGCGGTGGCATCAGTTTCTCACCACTCTCCAGGGAGACCTGGTTCCCCTGCCTCAGCACACCCAGCCCGAATCCAACACCACTCCTGATGTGGTCCTTGCCTCTCCAAACCTCCTTGGGCGCATCACCGCGGATGTCCTTGACCTCATTGGCAGTGACCATGCTCCTTTCCTCCTCACTATCTCTAACGGCCGCCATCCCCGCCACACTCCTCGCCCTGCCGTCCCTCCTAAACTTGTCCATGATTACTCCCGTGCCAACTGGGATGCCTACCGGGATTCCATTCACACCCAGGTTGATGGCCACGACCTTACCCTCCAGTCTCCTGATGACATCGCTCGCGCTGCTGCCTTCCTGCACCAGACATTGTCTGAACCGTCACCACCCATATCCCCACCAAAGCCATCCACCCTCACTGCCCCGCCCTGCCTCCACAGGTCGTCCTTCTCCTTCGAGAGTCCCGCCGCCTCTACCGCTCTTTTCTCCACACTCGTGACCGGGATACACTTACCCGCCACCGGCAATTACAGCGACACATCCGCAACCAGCTTGTTCGAAGAAACGCCGAGCCTGCCGCCAGACATGTACACAACTCAACACCATGCTCCCCATCAACTCTTCCAAGTATTGGTCTGCTTTCCACCGCCTTACTGGGAACCGCCCCACCCCCCAGTACCCTCTCCTCCTTAATGACCGTCCCTTTCCTGACAACCTCAGTAAGGCCAACCACTTTGCCTCCCACCTCTCTGATGTTTTTTCCCTCCCAGATGATCCCCACTTTGATTATTCCCTCTTCCCTGATGTCATGGACCGTAGGAATACCTCTGTTCCTCCCCTTGCTCCTAGCTTCCAGTACTTGGGCCACACCCCACCTTCTGCACTTAACACTCCCATCACTACACAGGACATCAGCCTCACACTCCACACTAAACGCAACACTGCTCCCGGCCACGACTGCGTTACCTACCGCCACCTCAAACACTGCCCTCCCTCCTTCCTTTCCCTCCTTGCCACCCTCTACAATGTCATCCTTGCCACTGGCTTCTATCCCGACCGGTGGAAAACCTCCCGTATCCTGATGTTCTCCAAACCCAATAAGCCTCCATCTGATGCCTCTTCCTATCGTCCTATCTGTCTCACATCGGTGTTCAGCAAGCTCTTGGAATCCATCCTTTCCCGGCGCATCCATCTCCACCTCCACCAAAACCACCTCCTCCCAAACACCCAATGTGGCTTTCGACCTTCCTTCTCTGCTGATGACCAACTCCTCCGCCTCACTCATCTACTCTCCCTCCAGCTTAACTCCCGTCGCTCCGCCATTTTTGTCTCACTTGACCTCGAAAAGGCCTACGACCGTGTCTGGCATCCCGGTCTCCTGTTTAAACTCCAAACCTACGCCCTTCCTATCAACTACATCCATCTGGTGGCCTCCTTCCTCTCCCACCGCCCCTCCTATGTTACCATCCATCATGCCACTTCCCACACCTTCTACCCCTCTGCCGGTGTGCCCCAGGGCTCTGTCCTCTCCCCTCTCCTCTACCTCCTGTACACGGCAGATATGCCCCAACCCCCCCCCTCCAGTACACCTCTTGCAATATGCTGATGACACCGCATTCCTCGCCCTCGCTCCTACCCTCCAACGGTCCCAACGCCTTCTCCAGAATCACCTTGACCTTTTTGCTGCATGGTGTAACCAATGGCTCCTGAAACACAATCCTTCCAAGACCCAGGCAATCATCGTAGGTCGTACCACTCGCTCCTTCCGGCTCATGGATTTCTCCCTTACTGTCTGCGCACATCCTGTCCACCTCACCCCCACCCTCACCTACCTTGGCCTCACCTTTGACCATCACCTCACCTGGATACCTCATCTCCGCTCCATCCAATCCAAAGCCCACAACCGCCTCCGACTCCTCAAACTCCTCTCTGGCCGGACATGGGGGTTGCACCCCTCTACCATCCTCCACACCTACAAATCCTTCATCCGTCCCATCCTCTGTTATGCCAGTCCTGCCTGGATATCTGCCCCCCCAAATTCTATCATTCCCTCCAGATCCTTGAGCATCATGCACTCCGCCTCGCCTTCCGTATCCGCCTCCCGTCCCCCACGCGGATCCTCTATGATCTCATTCCTTTCCCCCATCTGCTCCTATTCCTCGAACATATCCGCATCCTCTACACCTCCCGCCATCTCGAACCCCCTCACCCCCTGGTTGCTCCTCTCCTCTCCCATCCCCGCCCCCTGCCACGTCTTCACCGTTGTGTCCCCCCTACCCTCCATCTCTCCACCCTCCATCTCCTTTCCCAAGGTGGCTTCCATCACCTCCCCCTCCCGGATGATGCCCTCTCTCCCTCCATTTATCCTTCCTTTCAACTCTGATCCTCAATCCCCCTCCTTTCCTCTGTCCTTTCCCTGGGCTCCCTCTTCCCCCTCCCCTTCCGTCCTGTTTTCTCCCCACTAACCCTCTCCCTACCTCCCTTCTCCCCCCCCCCAGGCCTTTTGTATTCCCCTCCTCTGCCTACCCCACTCCCTGTCGCGTCTGCCCCCCCCACCCCTCTTATTGGTCCTCATCCTCCTTCAGCTCCTTTCCCAGCTCCCCCCTTCGCTTTTAATCTCCTTTCCCCCCTTTTTTGTTTTCCCATCTTCTGTCCAGTTTCCTCCCACCTGCTCTCGACTGTGGTGTCACATTTGCCAACTTTTTAGTGCAGTGTTCCAGTGACTATTCAGTGTTGTTTGACTTTCTCGTGTTGCGAAAAGAAACCATGCTGTCGCTGGGTGTGAATTTTATGTCCTTTGCGAACAGAATCCAGACTGTCGCCGTGTTTTTTAATTGTCTATTGTTTTCCCTGTCTGCTTCGTATGTATTTTTCTTAGCATCATCATCCCTCTGTTGTTGTTTTAAGTTCCACGATTTCTTTTCGCCTTGTTACTCTCTAAGTCTCCGATTTTATCGCCTGTTTTTTACTATTTGTTCTCTTGATCTTTGTCACAAAATCTGTCGGCTGAAGAGCGGCATACTAAGCTGCTGCCAGCCCGCCCCCATCGGGGGGAATTGAAATTCAATAAATAAAAAAAAAAAAAAAAATGAAACAATACAATGTAATGTTTCGAAACGCTCTTTCGAAACAGTGAAACAGTTTGTGTTTTGTAATAGTACTGGAGGCGGGAGCAAACTGCAGAAACAACGGATACGCTACTGGGATTCCCAAATTTCGTTAGTATGGATAATATATACCCGGCCTGCTAATATTCATGCACACATTTGGAGAATAGGCACATTGACTATAGACTCATGAATAAAGCCACATAATTCGAAAAAATAACGATATATAAGAGAAAAAAATGTTTGTCCCTCGAGGTGTTTCAAATCATTATTATAAATCCACCATGCTTCCCAGCCCTTCCCATTCACCATTACATCATCAATGATCCGTCAATCACATTGCTTGAAAGTACATCCAATTTACGTATATGTCTAAAAACTGCCACTCTACGCCTTTTCTAATTCAAAATGTTGTAGGTTTACGTGAGTTTTTTTAATGTGATTACTGTACATGAACAGAGAAGCATATTTTATAGGACATGTGTAATTTAACTGAATGTTTTTCACACTTTTATTACTTTGAATGCGAACAGTGTGCTTTATTTTATTGTTTGTAAGTGTTTATAAAGCATATATTACGCCATTTCGGAATAGAGCAGTGAATTAGAAACGAAACTTTATTTTCGGAAATGTTAAGCATCATGCTGTTGTGTGTCAAAAAGATTTCGACACTCTTGAAAGAGTTCGATGAAGCAGTATGTTAAACGTATTTCCGTATCTGTGCCGTGCCTGAATCTCGTCCGAGACAAAGTGAAGTGAAGCATCACTGTTTCGATACAGTTAGTCCGTCGAAGCACAGGTGGACTGAAACAGCGTTATTTTGAAACAACGATACAGTTTCTGTGGCTGGCTCGAGATCGAATCTGGTCCCGTTATCCGACACAGTGCGGAATGAAACACCACTGTTTCGAAACAGTGAAACGTAGCAGTTTCGAAACAGTTCCACGTATCGATACACTGTATCGAAACATAGAAACAGTGGCCAAGCCTACTTGCTAGCAGGTATCGAGACTAGTCTCTGCCGCTTATGCTGGCTTTTAACACGGAAGTGAACAGTCGCACGGTTTGTGTTCATAGGCATTCTTGAGTGATTGTAGTGCATATTTGCGTTGTGTCGCCAACATGAGTGAGCCAGCAACTGAACACCTTATAGAACTTTTGTTAAAAACGCCTTTTTCTACATTAATGCACTAAAAAAAGTGCGAATTGAAGAACAAATGGCCTCCTGTATTTTTTTAGTGAAGCCAAACAAGAACGCACTTTTCAGACAGCCTGGTACGAAAAGTATGCTTGGCTGACTGCGAATGCAGTTAATAACATATTATATTGTTATACGTTTCTTCTGTTTGGTGGTGAATGATGCAATGAGGGCATTTTTACAATAAAGAAATTTTACAGGAAAGCACAAAAGCATCAGATATCAAAACGTCACCTGCAGAACAAAGAATCATTTCAGTTATTGGACAAAAGTAGAATTGAGCACGCCCTTTCTGAAGCCGCTCGTCTGACAGCAATAAAATTCAACAAACAAGTTGCACCCAGTAGGAGAGTATTGGCTCGTCTTAGTCAGGCAATTGTATTTCTTTGTAAACAAGAACTAGCGTTTCGCGGCCATCGAGAAGACGAATCCTGCAGCAACAACTGTAACTATCTGAAATTGTTGGATTTACTAGCTCAAGGAGAGCAGGTAATCCGAGACCATCTATCATCGTCTTCAACCTTTAAAGGAACTTCTCCAGATATACAGAATGATGTAATGGAAATGATAACTCTGGCAGTTAATGAGAAAATAAAATCTGAAATTCAGAACTGCAATTTCATTTCGATTTAGGCTGATGAAACATTAGACGTGTCATGCAACAGTCAAGTGAGTATAATATTCAGGTACTGTATTGCAGACAAAATTGAGGAAAGATTCGTTGGATTTTACGATGTTTCTGGAGATAAAACTGCTGAAGGTTTGTCAAACATTATTCATGCAGTGTTGAAAGAATGGAATGTGGAAGGAAAAGTGGTTAGTGAAACATATGATGGCGCTTCAGTAATGGCAGGCAGAGAAAGAAGACTACAACAATTGGTGAAGCAGTTCTGTCCCTATGCACTGTTTATTCATCGTTACGCACACCAACTGAATTTGGTACTGTTACATTCCTCCGAAATCATACGAGAAGTACGTATCTTTGTAAGTGATCTTACTGCATTCCATTCGGTTTTCAGCAAATCATCAAAACGAACTGTATTGCTAACTGAGAAGTATTTAAACTGCCACATGCGAGCAACACTCGCTGGAACTTTCGTTCCAGGGCAGTTTCAACAACATCTAGTCATTTTTCAGGGCTATAAAGTGTTTTTTAATTATATATTTTATGATACAGACTCTCTGTGGGACCCTGAATCTTTGAGCTGTGCTGTGGGAATGAAACAATGGATGGATGATCCTACTTTTGCCTACTTGCTTTGCTTCTACCGAGGGTGCTTGGTTTATGTTGATCATCTCTTTAATGTTCTTCGGTCAAAATCTGTCAGTATAACTGCTTGCCAAGATGAAATAAGAATTGTTTTGAGAAACTTACGACAATTAAGAACAGAAACAATCGTTGATGAATGCATTAAATGCAGCTTGTGTTTGAATGGCAACTTATCATTCTGTGACAGTCAAAAGACATCTCTCAGGACACTAACTTTTGAACGAAAAGTGTTTCCCGAACAATCAAAAAGCATTCCCAAAGTTGAAACTGCTTCAATTATTAGAACAGTACCCTTTTTTCAAACAAGAACAACTTGAAAATGAACTGTGGAACATACACGCTGATGAGAAAATACACTATCTCCAAGAATCCTCTTAAAGTACATTGTCAACAATGATTTAGACTCCGTTTATGAAGTAACAACGAAGTATCTGCGTTTGGTTTTGACCCTACCTGCAACTACAGCAAGCAGTGAACGAATCATGAGTACTCTTAAACGAGTGAAGAATTATTTAAGGAATTCACTGTCCAACATCCGGCTACGAAAAAACAATTTGTGAAACTGTACCACGTTAACCAAACATTTGACGGTGTATAGATCTAACTGCCGTTTTCGTCACAGGCGTCTAAAGCTGGCGAAATGAGGGATGCTCAACTACCGGACCTACCGATAGATGGCTCTACCAGATGATTACTGTCGTCTGTATTGCCCGCCATATTCGAATTTGGCAAGAAGTTTCTCTCGGTCTGTACGGTGTATAAGGAATTATGGATTATCGAAATGGTGATTTCTTGTTCCGCTTTCAATTGTACGAAGCGGTGGAGTAAGGAGAGTGACTTACCATTTCACAGGTAATAGGACTACGGATACAATGCGATAAAAATACAGACTTAGTGCGTTTGCTAATTCGATGTTTTTGACCAGGTTTCCTCTAAAGCACCCAGAGCTACTAAAGACGTGGATTACTTCCGTGAAGCGGATGGATTTTAATCCTACGTCTTGCAATTACTTTGCGGAAACCATTTCCGACAAGATGATTACGTAGTGAGCCCTGGAACGTGGAAAAACGTCTCAAACCCGAAGCAGTGCCATCAGTTTTTGACTTTCCGACACATTTGATGCCACCAAATAAACAGCCATGACGACATGTTGTTAGGATTTTGAGTGACAACGATGATTCTCCATTTGAGGTAGCTAATTAATTTCCTTGCTATGTGTGTGCTTTTTACTTTTGTGAATTTATTTCGTACGCTACATAGGTCTAAGCAATATTGTAATACAGGTCCATATTTTTGTTTTTAGCGTTCTGTCATAGAACCCGTGCTCGATTTGCCCATTGCAGATGCTACTGATTGCGGGGAGAAATGTTGTCAATGAGAATTCTTCTGTGGAAAGCATGTCCCACTTATCCAATGCAGAAGCTGCGAATTGTGTCGAAAACGTTAGTATAATGATGTTTTCATACCCCCATCGTTTTCTTATAATATTTTTTCATCAAGCCTCTTTTTTTTTTTTTTTTTTTTTTTACTTTATTGTTATTTTAAAACCTGTACAAATCAGGTAGGCTGGCAGCAGCACACTACGCCACTCTTCAGCCATAGCGTTTACAATAGTATAAGAACGGAGAATGATAATGAACAAAGTGACGGGCAAAAGAGAGAGGTCACAGAGACACAAAAAACACGGAGTCGTTCACACGTGACGATAACAACACTGAAAACACGTTGGCACGGCGCACAGAACACTGATGAATCTGACGGTACAAGTGAACGTAGTAGTGGGACGGCGGACACCTAAAACACTAACGACGTCACACACACGAGACACAGAAGGCGATGATCTCCGGCGCGCGAATGTTCACTATGCGTGTGCGAGTCCGGGGACCCGCCAAGAGAGAAGGAGGAGGAAGGGGAGTGGGAGAGCGAGAGGGGAGAGCAGGGATGCCACGGGCAGGGGAGATAGGGGGGGAGGGAGGAAGGGGGAGAGGAAGCCCGGGGGAAGAGGGGGGAGAGAGGGTACGGGGAAAAGGGAAAAGAAGGGAAGAGAAGGGAGGGAGGGTGCCGAAAGGAAAGGACACAGGAAGTGGGGGACGGGGCAGGGTCAAAGTTGATAGGAGGGGTAGATGGAGGGGACGAGGACATCATCAGGGAGAAGGAGCTGGCGGAAGCCACCTTGGGAGAGGGTAAGGAGGGTGGAGAGATGGAGACCGGGCGGGACGTGGGAACACAGGCACGGCAGCGGGCGGGGGTGTGAGAGGATCGGGGATACGAGCGGGTGAGGAGGATCAAGTTTACGGGAGGTGTACAGGATCCGTATCCTTTCAAGGAAAAGGAGGAGGTGGGGGAAGGGGATGAGATCATACAGGATCTGCGTGGGGGAGGAGAGATGGATGCAATAGGCGAGGCGGAGAGCGTGGCGTTCAAGGATTTGGAGGGATTTATAAAAGGAAGGGGGGGCGGAGATCCAGGCTGGATGGGCGTAACAAAGGATAGGGCGGATGAGGGAGGTATAGGTGTGGAGGATTGTGGAGGGGTCCAGACCCCACGTATGGCCGGAAAGGAGCTTGAGGAGACGGAGTCGGGAACGTGCCTTGGCTTGGATTGTCTGGAGATGGGGAGTCCAGCAGAGGCGACGGTCGAGGGTGACGCCAAGGTACTTAAGGGTGGGAGTGAGGGCAATGGGACGGCCATAGACGGTGAGATAGAAATCCAGGAGGCGGAAGGAAGGGGTGGTTTTGCCTACAATGATCGCCTGGGTTTTGAAAGGATTTCATCAAGCCTTGAGTTATTTCAATCATATATAACGAAATTATTTCTTTATTTCAGAGTGCAGTTGGTTCTTCAGTAATTGATTGTGGTATACCATCGAAAGTAGAAATGGAAGACATGGCGACGGAAACTCGCATTATTTTTTTTCCCTCAGATATTGTGCACGAATTAAAACGTAAACTAAAGTGTGTCCGTGAAAAACTTCGAAGAAGAAAGTGTTTTCCATGGATGACATCATAAGTTCATTGAAGGAGAAGGGGCATCTTCCTGAGAAGCTACATAACTTCCTCAATCATCAGAAACGAACACAAGTGGAATTAGTGTGCAATGTAGTGAACATCTCTCTCTCGTCAAAGGGTAATAGATATACAACAAATGTGAAAATGTTTGCTATGACTGTGTACTTTTATTCACCAGCAGCATATGAATACCAGCAAAAATTAATGCCTCTGCCCCATACATCATTGATTTCCAAATGGGTGGCAAGTGTAGACTGTGAACCTGGCTTCTTAAAAGATGTTTTCAAGTACATTGATTTGAACCCAATTGTAAGGGACCAGTTCAGCGATTCATGTCTAATTGTAGACAGTGTGGGAATTAGGAAGCAGTTGGTATGGGACCAAGGAACTAAGCAGTGCACAGGTTTTTTAGACTTTGGTGGGGAAGTGCCTCAGTCAAAAGAAGTAATAGAGGCATCTGAGGCTCTGGTTTTCATGCCTGTCTCTATTAAACGCAAATTTAAATGCCCGATTGCATATTTCTTTATCAATGGTGTACAGGCAAATAATCAGGCCACACTGATAAAATCTGCTTTAGAGAGGCTGCATAGTTCTGGCATTAGGGTTTGGTGTGTTACATGTGATGGCTGTAAGGTAAATATAAGCACTTTACGTTCACTTGGCTGTACTTTAAATTTTTCCAAGGGTGATTTTAAAAGCTACTTTCCTCACCCTGTGGAAAAATACAATGTTTATTGTATCTTGGGCATGTATATAATTAAGTTTGCCAGAAATGCTCTAGCAGAAGTATCTGCTATTGAGTCTCCAACTGGCATTATTAGATGGCATTTCATTGAGAAATTGAACAAGGTACAACAAGAAGAAGGTATGACATTTGCCAACAATCAGGACAACGTATAAGTAGTGTAAATAGAAAAATGAATGTTTCATTAGCTGCACAGACCTTTGAGTTCTAGCGTGGCAGATAGTATATAGTTTTTGAGGAGGGTTGGTGATCCAAATTTTAAAGGAAGTGAAGCAACAGTAGAATTTTTGTATTATATTAATAGGATTTTTGATATTCTGAACTCCATAAATCCATTAGGTAAAGGGTATAAGAGCCCCCTGAGACTTGACAACAAATCTTATTGGCTTGGTATTTTCAGAGACACTGAAAATTATATCAAAAGCTTAAAAATCATTGGTGTTCCATTGCTGCTCCATGCAAGAAATACTTTTTCTTTTGGGATAATTTTCAATATCTAATCAGTCAGGCACATAGCCCTGGCAATTATGCTTTGTGTTGAATCTCCTCTGAAGTATTTGCTAACTTATAAACTGTCACAAAACCACATAGAGCTTTTTTTTCCAGCATTCAGTCCAGAGGTGGTTGGAACAACATTACAAATGCATACCAGTTCAAATGTGTCATGAGAAAGTTGCTCTTGAGTAACCGTGTCACTGCAATGAATGGGAATTGCTCAAATTGTAATGTGTGTTGTTTGCCACCTGTTTATGATTTTCATACAAGAAAGCATGTAGTTCAAAATGGTTGAAATGGCTCTGAGCATTATGGGACTTAACATCTATAGTCATCAGTCTAATGAACTTAGAACTACTTAAACCTAACTAACCTAAGGACATCACACAACACCCAGTCATCACGAGACAGAGAAAATCCCTGACCCCGCCGGGAATCGAACCCGGGAACCTGGGCGCGGGAAGTGAGAACGCTACAGCACGACCACGAGCTGCGGACAAAGCATGCAGTAGAAAGTGATGAAAGTGCTGCAGAAAATGAAGTAGAGAAGTGGTGTGCAATTCTTGATGATAAGATTAAGTTCTCATTTTTCAAGCAAAACATACTCTATTATATTGCAGGGTATGTGTCATTGCGCCTTTCAAGGCAGATCACATGCAAAGACTGTCTTCACATACTGAAGCCATCAGTAGTTAAATCTGCATTAGAATGTATTTATCTCTATGCTTTTCCCAATATGGCCAATAAAAATGCATTTGTAAATTTTGTTAACTGGGGAAAATTGGTTAAAACAAGTGACTGCGTGTACTCTGTTGTAGAATACTCAGAAACTGTTTCAGATGTTTGTGATTGCTGGGGATATGCGACAGAAATATATACAGGCCAAGATTTTGCATTGTGTTAAAATTAAATTTGTAGATTACCCATCTCCTGCTCCTGCTCTTGGTCATGATTACCATTATGAAATTGGGATTGAGGACTTACATCAGACTCAACTTGTTTGTAAGATTGCCCTGTACTCCTGTATACACTTAAAACATATGGAAAAAAAAGCCTGCTGAGAAAATTTTAAACAACAAATCAAGTATAAGGCAGAAGTTAAATAAACTCATATTGTTTAATCATGTATAGTGCTCAAATTGGAAAAGATTATGTATTGGTACATTTCATGCAGATGGGTGTGACATTTTGACAGATTTTTTAAAACTATTTTGTCCATAGATTTGTTGTTGTATAACGATGAACTTCAAAGGATGAATCAAATTGAAGTAAAATTAACTCTTTACATACTATGTAGATATTGTAACAAAATTATAATTGTTTATTATATAAGCTTATTTTAAGATGTTTGGTGTTACAAAACATGCACTTGCATTAAAAACAGGTGATTTGTGTGAAATTAATGAAAAAAAAGTTCTGACACTTATTTGACAGATAGCTTTCAGTGTGAGAAAATATTTCCCTCAATAACTATGTTAACTTGAATTTTTCACTTTAAGAAAACATTTTAATCACAGAATGGGTGTGATCTAATGGAGTATGCAGTGGCCCTATGTTTCAAACAGTAATGTTTGTGGATACTCTGCAACATAAGAGCAATAAAATTGTTATTCTCTTAATTTTTGTTTTAATACTTCCTAGAATGAACCCATTATTCCAATTGATCGTAAGCATTCTTATTACTTTAGAACCATTCTAGAATAAGGGGGCCTGATTCAGGCAAAACCTAATTTTCTGAATTTTGTCTTTATTTTGCTAGGAGGTCTTTCTATTATATTTTCCTGTGTTGAGGGAGGGGGGAGGGGAAGAGAATGCAAATAATCATATAGAATTATCTTTCTAGCACTACAAAGTACTGAATACAGTGATTACAGTTACACTTGGAAATCTAGGAAATTTCAAAAAATGGTTCAAATGGCTCTGAGCACTATGGGACTTAACATCTATGGTCATTAGTCCCCTAGAACTTAGAACTACTTAAACCTAACTAACCTAAGGACATCACACAACACCCAGTCATCACGAGACAGAGAAAATCCCTGACCCCGCCGGGAACCGAACCTGAGCGCGGGAAGCGAGAACTCTACCACACGACCACAAGCTGCGGATTAGGAAATTTCAGTATTCATGTTACATGCCTAATTTTCATCAACATTTACCTTAATTATACAGTTACACTTTTTGCTGATTTGAACTGTGTACTACATGTTAAAAAGATTTTGTTTGGTCATGGTAATAACAGCATTTCATTTTTGTAGGTCATATGTCACATATGGAACTTAAATTATCAAGTTACGATGACAAAGGAAGGAATTAACATTAAGGAATCTTACTTCACAGAAATTATGTAACAATGGTTACACTTTTTGCAAGTTAACTTTAACATAAACCATTTAGCTTTCCATTAAGAGTGAAAGCAGTTGCTCGAGTCACGTAAAGAACAAAGTTTCCCATAGGGAACTAAGGTATTTTACGTTTCAGTTATTGCAGACCCAAAGTATTGTGATCTTCATATTTCTATTTAAAAAAGTTTGTAACTCAAATTCACAGACATTTTGGAATCTGTACATACATGTGTGTAACAAGGTACTTTTCATGTGTCATGTGGAACCTATAATTTTCTGGTTTAAATATAATTTATTTCATGAATTACCTTTAATACCAACAATGTCTGAATGCAATATTTACCATTTAGAAGAATAAGTATTAGTGTACAGAAAAATGCGAGAGATTGTAATGTACAGAACTTGGAATAGCTCTTTATCAAGAGCAGGTAAAAAGAAGGCTTCTATTAAATGTTCAATGAAACCAGTCAGTACCTCTTAATTCACCATAGAGGTGATACAGTAATAAAAGAATTTACTTTTTTCAGAATTTCTGCTAAGTATTAAAAGTGTGAAGACCTATTCAATAAGTATTTGCTTTACCAACAACCTGTAGTACAAGCACATGTATAAGCAGGTAATTAAGGGAGTCAAGACTTATGCTAAACTTAAAGATACTGACTGGTATTACTTGCTCACAAAACATTGTAGTTGCTGTACATTTTATGCTATAAGTGGTGTACCCAATGTGATTCCTGGAGGACATAATATTCTGTTATCCTATGGGAATGCACTGCTACCACACCTATTGAAAGTAACTCTTGCTGTGGAATAGTTGTATCAGACGTCTGTACCAGAAAACAAATGCGTACCATCACGTTTCCGACTTTGATAAGTGTCGGATTGTAGCCTATCGCAATTGCGGTTCATCGTATCGCGACATTGCTGCTTGCATTGGTCGAGATCCAATGACTGTTAGCAGAATATGGAATCGGTGGGTTCCCAACAGCCTCGTATCACTAGCAGTCGAGATGACAGGCATCTAATCTGCATGGCTGTAATAGATCGTACAGCCACGTCTCGATGCCTGAGTCAACAGATGGGGACGTTTGCAAGACAACAACCATCTGCATGAACAGTTCGACGGCGTTTGCAGCAGCATGGACTATCAGCTCGGAGACCGTGGCTACGGTTATCCTGCATCACAGACAGGAGCGCCTGTGATGGTGTACTCCATGATGAACCTGAGTGCACAAATGTCAAAACGTCATTTTTCGGATGAATCCTGGTTTTGTTTACTGATTCGTGATGGTCGCATCCGTGTTTGGCGATATCGTGGTGAACGCACATTGGAAGCGCGTATTCGTCATCGCCATACTGGCGTATCACCTGGTGTGATGGTATGGGGTGCCATTGGTTACACATTATGGTCATCTCTCGTTCGCATTGATGGCACTTTGAACAGTGGACGTTACATTCCAGATGAGTTACGACCCTTCATTCCATCCCTGCGAATCCCTACTTTTCAGCAGGATAATGCATGACAGCATATTGCAGGTCCTGTACGGGCCTTTCTGGACACAGAAAATGTTCGACTGCTGCCCTGGCCAGCACCGTCTCCAGATGTCTCATCAATTGAAAACGTCTGGTCAATGGTGGCCGAGCAACTGGCTCGTCACAATACGTGAACTGTGATATCGTGTTGAAGCTGCATGGGCAGTTTCACCTGTACACACCATCCAAGCTCTGTTTGACTCAATGCCCAGGCATATCGAGGCCATTATTACGGCCAGAGATTTGTTTGTTCTGGGTACTGATTTCTCAGGATCTATGCACTGAAATTGCGCGAAGATGTAATCACATGTCAGTTCTAGTATAATATATTTGCCCAATGAATACGTGTTTATCATCTGCATTTCTCCTTGATGTATCAGTTTTAATGGATAGTAGTGTAATAAATGTTAACAAGTGATTCTACACATTAATCACCCAATGTATTGCTTCCTACTACCCATCTGTGTAACAAGGTCTGCCTATGACACTGTTGAGGGGTGTGATAGGGAAGTAGTGATTGAAAAGGGGATGAGACAGGGTTGTAGCCCGTCCCCAATGTTATTCACTCTGTACATTGAGGAAACAGTTAAGAAAACAAAAGAAAAATTTGGAGTAGGAATTCAAGTTCAAGGAGAACAAATAAAAAGTTTGAGGTTTACCAATGACATTGTAACTCAGTCAGAGGCAGCAAAGGACTTGGAAGAGCAGTTGAACAGAATGGACAGTGTCTTGAAAGGAGAATATAAGATGAACATCAATAAAAGTAAAACAAGGACAATGGAATTTAGTCGAATTAAATTGAGTGATGCTAAGGGAATTAGATTGGAAAAAGAGACAGTTAAAGCAGTAAATGTTTTATTATTTGGGCAGCAAAATATGTGATAGTAGCTGAAGTAGAGAAGATATAAAATCTAGACTGGCAACAGCAAGGAGATCATTTCTGAAGAAGAGAAATTTGTCAGCACTGAATATAGATTTAAGAGTTATGAAGTCTTTTCTCAAAATTTGGAAATTTGTGGTAAGATACTATGGGACCAAACTGCTGATGTCATTGATCCCTAAGCTTACACACTACTTAAACTAAGTTATGCTAAGGGCAAGACACACACCCATGCCCGAGGGAGGACTCGAACGTCCGACAGGGTGAGCCGCACGAACTGTGGCAAGGCGGCTGAGACCGTGCGGCTAGCCCGCACGGCTCTTTTCTTGAGAGTATTTGTATAGAGTGTAGCCATGTATGGAAGTGAACAATGGATGATAAACAATTTAGACAAGAGGAGAATAGAAGCTTTTGAAATGTAGAGCTTCGGAAAAATGCTGAAAATTAGGTGGTAGATCATATAACTAAAGAGAAGGCACTAAAAGAAATGGGGAGAAAAGAAATTTGTGGCACAGCTTGACTAAAAGAAAGGATCAGTTGATAGGACACATTCTGGGACATCAAGGGATCACCGATTTTTTATTGGAAGGAAGTGTGGGGTGAGGAGTGGGGCTTAAAATTGTTGAGGGACACCAAGAGAAGAATACAGTAAGCAGGTTCAGAAGGTTGTAGGTTGCAGTAGTTTTTCAGAGATGAGGACACTTGCACGGGATAGAGTAGTGTGGAGTGTTACATCAGTGTAGGCTTTGGGCTGAAGACCACCACAATAACAACAACAATTACTACTACATGGAAGCTTATAAACAGTCATTTTTGCTTTGCTCCAATTGCAAGTGGAACAAGAAAAGGAATGACCTTATGGTGGTACAAGGTACCCTCCATCACCTAGAAGTGCCGGAGGGTTGTAGATAAAATGGGTCTATACAGACAAACAACAACCAGAAATTATGAGTGAAAATAGCAGTTCACAGAGAAGGCTTTGTAAGATCTTAATAAATTTTCGGATATGTTGTCATTTAATTGTTCACATAATTTTATGTTCAGTCTCAATAATATGAACCTCAATGACTTAGCATCACCAAGAACTTCTCTTGGAGAAAAAATGCTTACTGAGAAACAGTAATTAGTTCAAAATGAGTGCATTTTTTGATATTTTTCTGCAGTGTGGTATATAGAGATCATGACAAGTTAAATGCACTCATTAGATTTATTATTTCTTTTAGCACAGGTCCAGGTTTACCCATCCAGTGTGACAGTAAAACAGAATTGCTGAAGGATCTTAATCGACAGGTAATTAAGCAATTTATGTGACTGTAGACTATGAGGCTTTGTTGTACTGTGGCACAGTTGCGGTGAAAGTAATGTGATGGATAGCCACTATGTGTCTCCTCATAACAACATCGAGAATTCGACTCTGGTGGGTACACAGATGACAGATTCACAGTTGCTTAATGTTCCCCTAGAGTAAAATGAGAAAATGCAGGCAAGGTACAGCATTTTTGGGCTTTGCACTAAATAATTAAAGTATTACCACTGAGCAGGTGAATATGAGCATGAGTCAAATAAAAACCTTAAATATTTTTTAAAATATTATTTATTGTGCAGAAGTGGTACAAAGCTGTATCACTTTTCAACATAATCTTCCCTACACTCAATGCAAGTCCTCCAGCGTTTACAAAGAGCATAAATTCCTTTAGAACAAAATTCTTTTGGTAGTCCACGCAACCACTCATGCACTGTGTGGCGTATCTCTTTATTAGAACGGAACATCTTACCTCCCATTGCGCCTTTGAGTGGTCCAAACATATGGAAATCACTTGGGGCAAGGTCTGGTGAGTATGGTGGATGAGGAAGACACTCAAAATGCAGGTCTGGGATTGTCGCAACTGTTGTACAGGCAGTGTGGGGCCTTGCATTGTCATGTTGCAAAAGGACACCTGCTGACAGCAATCCACGTCGCTTTGATTTGATTGCAGGCCGCAGATGATTTTTTTGCTCGCTCCCTTCGGTTCCGGTTGGTGGAAGTGAACCCAGGTTTCGTCCCCGGTAACGATTCTTGCAAGGAAGCCATCACCTTCTCGTTCAAAGCGCTGAAGAAGTTCTTCACGAGCATCAACACGTCGTTCTCTCATTTCAGGTGTCAGCTGCCGTGGCACCCATCTTGCAGACACTTTGTGAAACTGGAGCACATCATGCACAGTGTGGTGTGCTGACCCATGACTAATCTTTCACTATGGCTTCAGTGCTGCAATGTTCTGTTGAGTCACAACTCATTGCTCCTGACCTGGACGAGGAGCATCTTCCACTGAAGTCACACCAACTTCCTACTCCATTCGTAGACTTGCTGCTGTGACAAACATGCATCACCGTACTGAACCTTCATTCGTTGATGAGTTTCAATAGGTTTCACACCTTCCCTATGCAAAAACTGAATAACAGAACGCTGTTCTTCCATGGTGCAAGTTGCAAGTGGGGCGGCCATCTTTATACTATTACTATGATGGAATGCGTGCATCTGCACTATGCTGCCACCTACAGGCCATTCTCCATGCTGTTTGTGGCACGCTTACCAAGTTGCAGGACAACGGCACGAAATTTCGATTTGTTATTACAAATTTAAGGTTTTCATTTGACTCACCCTTGTAATTCTACAGTATATATTTGTAGAACAGGTGCGGTCAGCACACGAAGAATGCTTACTTGTTAGCTGTGACATTGGCTGTTGCCTGGGACAGACAGGCTGGTGATCCTTCTGGAACACCTGGAAATCTCAGGGAATTACATATTAACTGCTAAAATCTGGGAAACCTGAGGAAATTTCAGGACTTTCATAAAATCTCACAGTTATTGAGTTTTATCAATCATAAATTTTAAAATTCAAAGATGTTGTAACTTACCAAACAAGAAAGCGCTGGTAGATAGACGCAATAAAAAACACACAAACACACACACAAATTTCAAGCTTTTGCATACCAAGGTTGCTTCATCAGGAAAGAGGGAAGGGGAGGGAAAGCTGAAAGGATGTGGGTTTTAAGGAAGAGGGTAAGGAGTCATCCCAATCCTGGGAGCGGAAAGACTTACCTTAGGGGGAAAAAAGGAAGGAAAAAAGAATCCCAAAAGTGCCCCACTTGTGACAGGATACTTTCCGGGACTGGATCAGACTCTGAATGTGGCTCTCCACCAGGGATATGATGACTTCCTCAAATCCTGCCCTGAAATGAGATCCATCCCTCACGAAATCCTCCCCACTCCAGCAAGACTGTCTTTCTGCCGTCCACCTAACCTTCGTAACCTCTTGGTTCATCCCTATGAAATCCCCAAACCGCCTTCCCTACCCTCTGGCTCCTACCCTTGTAACCGCCCCCAGTGTAAAACCTGTCCCGTGCACCCTCCCACAACCACCTACTCCAGTCCTGTAACCCGGAAGGTGTACATGATCAAAGGCAGAGCCACGTGTGAAAGCACCCACGTGATTTACCAACTGACCTGCCTACACTGTGAAGCTTTCTATGTGGGAATGACCAGCAACAAACTGTCCATTCGCATGAACGGACACATGCAAACAGTGTTTGTTGGTAATAAGGATCACCCTATGGCTAAACATGCCTCGGTGCATGGCCAGCACATCTTAGCACAGTGTTACACTGTCCGGGTTATCTGGATACTTCCCACTGACACCAACCTGTCAGAACTCTGGAGATGGGAACTTGCCCTTCAATATATTCTCTCTTCCCGTTACCCACCAGGCCTCAACCTCCGCTAATTTCAAGTTGCCACCCCTCGTACATTGCTTGTAATTCAACAACATCTTTGCCTCTGTACTTCCGCCTCAACTGACATCTCTGCCCAACCTCTTTGCCTTTACATATGTCTGCCTGTGTCTGTATATGTGTGGATGGATATGTGTGTGTGTGTGTGTGTGTGTGTGTGTGTGTGTGTGTGTGTGTGTGTGTGTGTGTGTGCGAATGTATACATGTCCCTTTTTCCCCCTAAGGTAAGTCTTTCCGCTCCCGGGATTGGAATGACTCCTTACCCTCTCCCTTAAAACCCACATCCTTTCGTCTTTCCCTCCCCTTCCCTCTTTCCTGATGAACCAGCCATGGGTTGCGAGAGCTTGAAAATCGTGTGTGTGTTTGTGTGTTTTTTATTGTCTCTATCTACCAGCGCTTTCTCGTTTGGTAACTCACAGCATCTCTATTTTTTTCTTATATATATGGAACGCTGCATATCCCTCCCATCCCCCCCCCCCCCCACTCCACCTCCCCCCATCCTCAATTTACCAGGAACTTCTTAATAACACCTGGAATTCTCAGTGTAAGAGTGGGTATGCTGCCTAGACGGGAGTTTGCCTCTTATTATTAACCATCCTACCAAAAGGCATATCCAATATGTCCTGTTTGTTTTCGTTTGTTCAGGAAACAGTGCAGGTGTTGAGGAGCTATGACTTTGAATTAGCCTATCGGGCAGCAGTTCACAAGACACTGGCATGGAAAGGTAAATTGTTGACCTTTAATTTGTCGCATAATTTAGGTACTGTCAGGGCGCACTCTGCCCCGGTGTCAGTTACCCCCACGTGATCTACACTATCATTTTTCGTGATGTGGTAAAAGCCTAAAGGCCCTTTCAATATTGTTTACCTTTTTTTGCAGGTTCTATGGCAGAATATCGACTGTTTACTATGGAGGATGAAATCTGTGAAGAACTGTTACAGCAACAGGCTGAAGATACAGGTCGAATGCAAAAGTATCGGCAGCTGGTGTAATGAGACGAGCAATGGAATCTTACACGATGAAGATGATCTGCAGATTTTTCTGGAGATGAAACTTTTTCCCCGAGTGACTGTGAAATATAGAACTCAAGCGAGATTTTAAAACTATTTATTCTATGTATGTTTGTATTTATTCCACTAAAAAATGTAATTACCCATCTTCCTGGACATGAAATCAGGGCAAAAGGCCTTGCCAAAGACAGTGAAACCTTTTTGCTATTTATCACTGAGGGAAGGACTGACCTATCGGTGAAATACACCGACGAAGAAACTGACTGTAAAACAGAGAAGTACAAGATATCATTGTAGGACATTGGTAGAAGTGAGTCAACAGAAATCAAAGCTGTTGTAGGCTTGTTGTTCATGTCTGGGGTTCTTAAATATTCTAGATTGACTTTAACAGACATGTATTCTCCAGTATATAGCTCAGCTGTATGGAAGTCGAAAAAAAACATTAATTTCTACTCGGAGCAGTACATTTTGATACAAAAACTACAACGGATCTTAGAAAAGAAAGCGACAAATTTGCCACATTCCTGGAATTTTAAAATTTGTTCAACCAGAATTGTTCAGAATACTACAGCCCTTCAGAATATTGATGCGACCCTTTTGAGCTGTGGCAGCACATACCCTTATATATCCCAAATGCCTCATAAATATGGTCTTCAGATCATTGCAATATGGGATGCGCGAATGTTTTATTTTTGCGGTGGGATTCCTTAAGTTGGCAGGGAGAACAGACCTGAAAGTATCTTGCTCTTGCTAACACAGAATGTTCTAAAGCTTACTGAGACACAGGCAGGAACCAACAGCACCAACAACTGGTTATCCTCTTGCGAATTCATTGAAGAATTAAATAAAAGAAAACTCACTTTAGTGAGTACACTCCAGAAGAGCAAAAAATAACTCCCACCATCCATGATAAATCCAAAGGTCATAATAAGAATTCTTCAAAATTTCTGTATAATGATCTGAAGGTACTTGTTACTTTCTCTCTGAAGAAAAATGAAATTGTAGTCCTCATATCATCCGTGCATTCCACTGACGAAATTTACGAAAAACAGCCAGAAACCTGCCGTAGTTGAATTCTATAATTGGACTAAAGAGGGCATGAATGTTTTTGAAAAGTAAAGTTATACAAAATCCATCAAAACAGTGGGCAAATCACTGCCTTATGCGATACTTCTGTGGCATTTTAGATGCAGCAGCAGTAAATGTCTACATAATCTATAAGCTAAATATGCCATGAGAACATAAATGCAAAAGACACTTTCTTTTGCATCTGTTATGCCACATGTGAAGAACATGATGATAAATCCCCACATTAGTAAAACACTGAGAGGAGAAATATACACCACATTATGTATAGGAATGGCCTGAATATGCACCCCTGCAACACCTGCAAGGGCAGGGAAATTTTACTTTTGTGTATGGAAAAATAATCAAAGAGGAAGTCCCTATGCACCCAAGTGCAAGGAAAGTGTTTGTGGTGGGCATAAGAAAGTGATTTGTCCATCATGTATGTGTTTAAATAAATACAAATAACAAAATTGTTTTTAAAAAATAAAACAAACAGTTTCCTCCTAATTAAATAAAATTTTGTACATTATGCAAATAGACATATTTTCTTTAACATCTATTTATGTATGTAAACCAAATGGGGAAAACAGTTTTTTAGCCAAGTGTCATATATGACATGGTCTTGTACCATGTGCACTGATATTACACCTTGCGGAAGGAGAGTTAATTATGTCCTCCACAGCAAGATTGGTGCAGTACTGTTCTAGGTCTTTAGCTTCAAAACTACAATCGAATGTTGCTCATACCAAATGAGTGACTACTCAAGGAAGTAAATTAACTGAGTGGAAATTTCTTCATTGCCTAAACTTAAAACTGTTGCCAAAGTTACAGAACCTTTGATCTTTTGCTTTGTGCTATGTGATATAGTTTAGCAGTACAAGGTTTTTTCATGCCAATCTTTGTTCACTAGAATTTTTGACAGTGATTCCAATAATGATTTTTGGTGGTAATTGAAACATAATAAGTGCAATAATAAGATTAATATTTATTATTTATTTCTTGCCTTCCATAAGTTAAAATTCCCAAAATTTGCTCTTCCTGTCTGAAAAATTCCATTATAACTTTCTCAGACTACATTAACACAAAAGATACTAATGTATCTGCATATAAACTCTCTTATACATTTATTCTTAGTTTTGAAAAGTTGAAGTTCTGGATAAGTAACTCTCAGTAGAAAAGCAATAGTTAAAAAGAAAATAGTACTTTTGCATCACTAGTGGCTGAACCTACATTTTAACTTCAATACTGAACATGTTCATTTCACATCCATCATGGGTATAATAAAACATAACTCTTTTCACGATCTTTTGTGAAATAATTAGGCATTCATGTCTCACAGATACAAGTCCATTAATCTGCCTTCCATTCAGAAACAGAAAAATATTCACATCAGGACAAGAATGAGAATGGAATGAACTGTTTGAAAATAGTCACAAATTAAAGTTTCAAGAAATGACTGCTTATTCTTGAGAATAGTTCACTGTATCAATTAATTCAAAAAGAACCTCAATACTTTCAAACTCACTTCTCATTCATACCATTATCTTAAACACCATGATGCTGTTCGTTATCAATGCATACAACATTTTCACAGTTTCCATCTTTTCCAGTGAAGAATCCTCCACCAATAAAAAACTGTAACTCTGTTATGGGATTTTGATCATTGTTCCCCAGTCCATACTTTCATATTTCCTTTGCGACAAGGTTTCCTTCAATTTCTCTCATTGCCTTCAATTTCTCTTATGACTCATGTGTGCTTTCAAAGAAGATTTGTTTTTCAACAAAATTTCCTCTAATATCAAAATATATGCAGCTATCCCTTCTCTGTAGTGTTCCTCCAGAACTGCTGCAAAGTATTCATCTACAGCTGATTCTCAACTGGCCAAAAAGAGCTGAACAGTGAGGAATTTCTTCAGTTTTGAGAATAAATGGAAACCTGAAGGAGCCAAATCTGGAGAATATGGTGGCTGTTCAAGCACTTGACAGTGCAAATCTCTGTTTCCTCATGGCCAAGACACTTTTGTGGACAGGTCCATTGTCCTGAAGGGAAATGATGTTTTTTCTTCCTCAGGTGAGGTCTGTTTGCACAAATGCTTCTATCCAGTTCTATTACAAGCTGAGAGTTGTATTCTCCAGTTACGGTTTTATCTTTCTCGAGACAGTCAATCAAATTAATTCCTTTCGCATCCCAAAACGCCGATGCCATGATCTTTCCAGCCAATGGCACCTTCCTTGCCTTCTTCGGAGCTGTCCACTGCATAGACTCCTGTTTGGATCTTGGTGTGTAATGGTGAAACCATGTTTTATCTGCTGTCATGTGTCAATGCAAAAGTCACTTCTGCTTTCCTTAAAATGCACCAAGCACTTTTTTTGAATGTCTCATGTAAATGCGTTTGTGATCCACAGAGAGCAGCCGGCCGCTGTGGCCGAATGGTTCTAGGTGCTTCAATCTGGAACCGCGCTGCTGCTACGGTCGCAGGCTCGAATCCTGCCTTGGGTATAGATGTGTGTGATGTCATTAGGTTAGTTAGGTTTAAATAGTTCTAAGTCTAGGGGACTGATGACCTCAGATGTTAAGTCCCATAGTGCTCAGAGCCATTTGAACCACAGAGAGCAAATGTGATGTTCTCCTTGTGCAAAGCTTTCTCATGTTCAATTCCTGGTGCATGATGTGACCAATATGTTCCTTTCATATCCCTAGCACATTAGCAATTTCACGCACCTTTATACGTCAATCTTCCAAAGTCATCTCATGCTCTCTGTCGATAATTTCTGCTGTGCTTGCACTTCTTCAACGTCCTTCAGATGGATCATTTCGGATGCTTTCAGCCGTGTTTAAACTCGGCCGCCCATTTCTTCAGTGTGATAATTAAAGTTCGAGAGCTGCCATACATGTTTACAAATTACAAATGAATTTCGGTGTTAAACCTTCTTTTACATAGAATTTAATGTAAATCTGCGTGTAGTGGCTAGGGCCTCCCGCCGGATAGACCGTTCACCTGGTGCAATTCTTTTGAGTTGACGCCACTTTGGCGACTTGCGTGTCAATGGGGATGAGATGATGGTGATTAGGACAACACAACACCCAGTCCCTGAGCGGAGAAAATCTCCGAGCCAGCCAGAAATCGAACCCGAGCCGTTAGGATTGACATTCCATAGCACTGACCATTCAGCTACCGGGGTAGACACAGAATTTAATCACTGCACAATACTTGATTTATTTTTCCATTTCCAACACCACGTGCACCACAGCTGCTTCAGATGACTGCCGATAGTCAACTGCGACTTGGAATTGCTTGCAATTTTACGTGGCATCTCCTGACATGTGTACCAACGTCAGGGGAAATTCGTGCGAGTAGTGCTGCAATCTCTTGGTGAGGATGAGAACTTTTCAGACAGCCCTCATATCTAGCATGCGATTTGCTGCTTCACTGTGAAATC
This sequence comes from Schistocerca piceifrons, assembly GCF_021461385.2. Lineage (NCBI taxonomy): Eukaryota > Metazoa > Arthropoda > Insecta > Orthoptera > Acrididae > Schistocerca > Schistocerca piceifrons. The sequence goes on along the minus strand of NC_060148.1, from coordinate 91,034,774 downwards.
AATGTTCCAAGAAAATGCTGCTCCGGGCACAAATATATTTAAATCCCAGAAATGAGAACTTAAAAGAAAGCAGCATTCTAAACTTCACTTTACTGAGATTGTTCTTCAAAATGGTCCATATGTGTTGAAACCATTTGATTCTCTACAGATTACATGATGAAAACTGACAAGCTAATACAAAGCAAGAATATACAAAAATGCTGTTACCAGCTGCTGGTTAAGATCTGGCAGCACGCAAAACAGTTATCCTTTATACAATGAACATAACAAGTAAATATTGAGTTGCACTTTCAAGTATTTGATACAACTGGTATCATCAGGCCTGAGTTGTGTTTATAAACAACAAACTATTTTGTTCTTGGAATCACGGTTAAGTCTATTAATGAAATGTAACTGAGCACATAAATGCCTTTCTGTAGAATTTTCTCAACCCTGTAGTGTGTAGATCCTTCCTGGAGAATGCTAGAGGGGCGAGGCCATGCATAGTTATCTGAGTGGCTTGTAGTATCTGTTGTAGCAACTTTTGTTTACTTCTTTAATTCTTTGGAATTGATAAATATGCTCTGACAAGAAGTTATTGTAAATTGAAATGTACATCAGTTTTTACCATCAATGAAAACAGAATCAATTATTATATGAAGAATGTATAACCAAATGAGAGTAAAACGTGTACTCATATAATTGGAATCGAATAATGTAACGAAATTGTAATTTAACAAAATGTACTAAAACAAAACGATAGGCAATGAAAAAATATATATAGTAAGGGGAGAGAACATCTTACAGACTATAATGTATACAAGTGATGATAATGGCATGTCAGCAAATGAATAGGATAAGTGTGCTTTGTAATTGTATTTGAATTTGTATTTTTTTATGTTATGTTTATAGTATGTGGAAAGGACACTACAGAGACTTTATGGAACACAACTGTATGAAAGTTGCTCAAAAACAAAGCGCAAAAATATTTGAAAGCTGGTTGCAACTGTGCATGTGATATGTGTGGGTGTGTGCGTAATAAACAAACGACGGCAATACTTCATGTAACATGAATTTTCTGTGCTAGACAACATCATAAAAGCGGTAAGGAACTCACCTTGTGGCTGGATGTTGGATGTACTGGTGTCCCAACTGAATAAGTGAGAGCAATGAGCTGAAATAAATTCCTTGGACCGCTGATTTGGAAAACACTTGTCACTGCATCGAAGATTTCATGAAGGATCATGCCGCTGAACATGAGCTTCACAAATCTGTGTAGTGAAAGAAACTATAAACACAAGACACAGACACTCTGGCCTTGTACTAAACATGTGTGCCCGAACTGGACGATAATGGACATAGCGCTACACACATGTGCTTTGCAAGCTAAACACTGTGCAGATGCTGACTGACAAAAATGGGACTATGCGGTTACAGTAAGAACTTTGTTAGGAGAGAAAGCTTATGTATGTATGTGTTAAAAGAAGCTGACATTGCCATATAAATTGCTAACCATTCAGGATAACTCCAATGGCCGAAAATAAAGGCTATACCCATACTGGCCAGGATTATCAACCCTCAAAAAGGGAAATAAGTTCAGACACTGGCACCTTTGTATGACATCAGTGAACAGAATGATAAATCATATTTTTTTTAAAATTTCATTCGCTTCTTTTTACATGTGTAAACTATATAAAAACTGAATGGCTTATAGACCAAGGCAAAGATAAATTAATGACTTGTTTGCGGCAACAGTAATGTTTTGATACATCTGCATTAAAAAAAGGAAGAAGAAATTTGCTCTTCAATTTATTAATTCCTGTATCTTCACCTGTTTGTTTATATAAGAGGTAATGGGCAGACGTATGATTAGATCTGTCATACCAGTAGCGCTTAAAAATGTGTATTCGACCATACATTAAAAAGTGTTACAAAAGGTTATTAGGCAAGCAAAGTTTATTCATACATTCACAATGTCTACACCCGTCTGTTCATTGCTTCGCCCACTGCCGAGATCCTGCATCAGGAGGTTCTCAACAGAGAAGAGGATTATGCGTGAGCAGTGGAGGAGCGGTCCTGCATCGGCATTGTTATAATCAGGACTACGCACAATGGAATTAACGTGAAGCAGTACGTAACTCCAATTATGAATATTGATCTAAAATGTATTGATATTGAAGGTCTGTTGAGAATGGTACCAGTTAAAGTTCACCCAGAATATGTGTACAGATTTATAAATTACCTTCCAATTTCTTTAAACCATTCTTTCCAATCTTTTTTTTCAATTATTCAAGCAGCAATTATTAACCAGTTTCCATTATTTGCCCGCCCGCATATGCCACTATTCACAGTGCAGCAGTGAACCTAGAAAAGGTAAATCTCTTTAGGGAACTGTCCATGCTATAAATTATTAGGTTTAGTAAACAAAGCAAATCACTGCCAGGTACTTTGAAGTGTAATGTCATAATGTTAGGCAGACTTTTTGCTTGTATGTTTCAGGTATAGCTGTGGTTTGTGTGTGTTCTTTGCAGTACATCTTTTAGTTATTGTTGGTTGTGCCTGGTAGTCTTTTGTTTACTACAGCTATGCAATCTGGTGGAGTATCAAAGATCCTGATAGAGCCATTCTGCTTTGACCATTTTCATCACCATCGGCACTTTGCAAACGCTGTTTTTTTTCTTTTCTTTATTGTTATTTCACACCTTACATAAGGTGGGCTGGCAGCGGCACAGTAGGTCGCTTTTCAGCCACAGGTATTACAAGATAAAAACAATGGTGACACAGAATGAACTAAACATATTGGGGGACAAAAAACAGTAGACACAGTAACGAAAAAACACGAAGCTGTTCACATGCGAAGAAAACCAAAGAAACTGTTAGCACTGACCACGGACACTGATGATGGAGATGACACGTGAACAATGGAGCGTGGGCGGCGAAAACACTGAAGCACAAACACGATGGCACACACACAAAACCGGTGGCAATGATCGCAGGCATGCGAATGTCCACTTAACGTGTGTGAGTCCGGTTATCTGCCAAGAGGGGGAAAAAGGTGCGGGGGGGAAGGAGAGGGGAGAGTGGAGATGCCAATGGCAGAGGAGATGGGGGAAGGAATGAAGGTATTGGATGTAGGGGCAGCCCGGGGGAAGAGGAGGGAGGAAGGGAGGAGGGAGAGAAGGGAGAGAGGGTGCCCTGAGGAAAAAACACAGGAAGGGAGGGGAGGATCAAAGTTGATAGGAGGGGTAGATGGAGGGCATCATCAGGGAGGGGAAGCTGGCAGAAGCCACCTTTGGAGAGGGTAAGGAGGGTGGAGAGATGGAGAGCAGGTGGGACGTGGAAATACAGGCGCGGCAGCAGACGGTGCTGTCGTGCCATGACAGGTATTTAGACGAGGGTGTCGAGATGGGAGAAGGTGAAATAGGGCTGATTATGGGAGTAGGTGGCATACATGTTGAGGTGGAAGATGGATCGGGTGGCGAGGGATATCTGCTGGAGGGTATGGGGGTGCTGGAATGGGTGGACATTCTGGAGGACGATGGTTAGGAAGCTGAAGATGTCCTCAGCGTTGGGGGGGAGGAGGGGGGACGAAGGGAATAGCCAGGAGGGGTGGGGGCATCCAGAGGACGGACAGGGATGGTGAGTTCCGGAGTGGTGGGCGGGGGGGGGGGAGGGGGGGGGGGAGGGCCTTACGTTTCTGGGAGTAGGTTGGATGTGGGAGGCTACAGGTGTTTCAGGAGGGAACGGACTGTAGGTTGGGGCACTGCCGGAGGAAGTGCACCTGTTTACAATGTGCGCAGACAGGGGCCTCGTAGCACTCAGATGTAGGATGTGCATTATATCTCCTCTGGCAGTGGAGGGATTGAGGAGGGGAACGGGAGGGGTCGACCTTGTAGCGCTGGTTGAAGAGGAGGGCACCCTCCTTCAGGAGACGGTCGATGGAGGCGGCATGTTCTGAGAACACCCGCATAAGGCGGATGGGGCCGGTGGGGTTGAAGATGCGGCTGACTGCCCGTATTTGTAAGCATTGGTGCGCCTTAAACTCCACCAACACCTCCTCCTTCATGATCGTCGGACTAAGCCGAATGATCACGGTTAACACTGGTTATGGTGACACATTTTATTTGTAAGGCAGCCAGAGGTTTGGATGAAGTCAGAAAATGATATTCTGGCTGTGAGTGCACAGTGCCCCATATCACTTAAGAAGAGTGCATTCGGCATGCACTACTATAGTCAACATTTGCCAATCTACACAACCCTGCCCTCCGACATGCCACAGAACAGTTTGTTATTACACACATACGTCAACAAGTATCATAGCATCACCTACGACATCTGTTGTCCAACAGAAATACTATTTATGTGGTTACCTCTTTTGCTGTAAGGGTGGCCGATCTGTTTCTTACGCGATGTGGGGTGCCGTCAATGAGAGTGTGACAGTTCTTTTTATATTACTGGTACAGAACAGAAAATAAAGATATTTTATTCTTATTTTTCATCAGTCAAAATTATTTGCGAAGTCCCCAGTAGATGGGAATTAAAATTTTCAACAGACTGAAAGATGAGGACATTCTCAACATTAAACTCCGTCTACCGAAAAAGAAACCAAATTCGACTCTCTATACCAAAATGTTACCATTCAATGCATGAGTTCATGAAGGATAAACTGCTAAATCAAGCAGGATTTCATTGGTCAGTAGCCTTACTATGTAAATACAACCCTTTATTAGGAAAAAGAATTGTGCAGGGAGGAGACCCCCAATAGGGATCATTGCCGACAAAATTTTATTTAAATAAATTTTCAATGCATAATGTTCGGCCATAGAAGGCGTGGGCATACTGTGGTGGAAGGTGCTGGCCGGAAGACCATGGTCGGCACATTCCTGCCACGTGCTCCTCGGTCAGACTCAAGTCCCACGGGTTGGTTGCGCTGACGGGGGCACGCTACTAGCAAGGCGCATTGGCGGAATCAATCCTCCAATCAGAGACTAATCGTGTGATCACGTGGGGACGCGGCCGGGAGCGGCGAGGGCGTCTTGGAAACAGCTCCGCGCGCTCTTAGCTTCTGACCTCGGCCCCGAGTAGTCGCTCCTCTAGCCTCTGCCTCTCTGATGAGCAGATGGCAACCCCTCTTGGGGCTGCTCAGCCCTACGTAGGCACCACTGTACCATCATTACAAGAATAAACTGGGTCCATTCCACTCAATTAAGTTTCATTTTACAACGCCCTCCGCTCCTGACTTCTATCCTGACGAACAAATGGTTTCAGAAGTGGGATGCGACCCACCTTACGGTTGTAAAATCAACTCATCAGTTGAGTATGAGTACTATGAAGGGGCCGAGTTTGAGCAATTAAGGGAAACTAGACCGAACGTGGCGAGGCTACAGCGCGCCATGCGCGTGCCAGCCGGTCGCCTGCGTTGCAGAATGTGCGTGGCCACGCACTAGCGCGCCACAAGCGTGACGCAGTTCGCCGCCGGACGCGAGCCGAGGAGGGTCCGCGATGCAGTCACGCTTGCCGCCGCCGCTGTCCGTAGCTGCCACGGGTCACCACCTGCGCCAGGGTCCGGGGTGCGGCCCTCGCGCCGCCTCGCCGTCGCAGCTGTCCATGCTGTCGCCCGCCGCCTGCTGCACCCACGAGTGATCAACGCGCCTGCCGCCGCTCGTCGACACCGCCGCCGTCCGTCGTCTGCATGCCACCAAATAATGTAAGTCGCTAGCGACGCTACGGTGGTGTAGATGCCTATACTATTGTAACATGCCGATCACCAGGCAGCAATCGGAGGCAGGAGCAGCCGGAGCGGACGAAGATCCCCTCTTGGCGCTGCAGTCCCAGTTAAATCAATTAATTCTGACTAACGCGGAGCTTAAGCAACAGCTAGATGATCTTAAAATGGCTTCTCCGCAATCTAATGTTGCTAAGCCAGTGCTAGTGGAAGAACAGCCGAAGCAGGTGATTCCACCACTCACTAGTGCAGAATCACCTGTGGCAGTAGCCACCTCTACTTTGGTACAGAGCTTCCCAGCAGTAGCGTTTATTCCGGCGTTCGCTGGAAAGCCGCACGAGGATATTCAAACGTTTGTCCAGAATATCCAGGACATCGGAAACCTTTGCAGTTGGCCAGATGTATTTCTCTTAAACGTGATGAAAATGAAACTCACCGGCGAAGCGCGGAACTACGTGCAGTCGGTTGAGAGCTTGAAAAATGCCCCTACCTTCCAGTTCCTTGCAACAGGGTTGATTGAAAGGTATACAGACAAACGTGGTACTAGTTACTATCGCGACTTGCTTTCCACCCTCAAGCAAAAAGCGGGTGAAGATTTAGAAGCATTCGCGGACAGGATTCGAAGCGTCGCATGCCACACGTACGCACTAAGTGCCAGTTCTGCTCGAAACGAAGTTCTGTTGGAAGAATCAGAATGTCGTGTGATAGACGTGTTTATTCGTGGCATAAACCCTCAAATAGGGGGTGAAATCAAGGTAGCTTCCCCCCGCACCTTACACGAAGCCGTGCGATTAGCACTCTTGAGAGAGGAGGCGAGCCGATTTGTGGCCGTCTCCGCGCGGCAAAGTGAGCCCCGACGTGTCTTTTCGAACGATACTAAGTGTGGGCGCTGTAATAGACAAGGACATGTGGCAGAGCAATGTCGCGTGCCATATTGTCATCAGTGCAGGAACATGGGCCACCAAAGCGTGCATTGTCCAAATAGTAGGCCACAACCGCCTGCAAATTCCAGGCGAAATGCAAACCAACCACAGAATTCGGGAAACGGCCGCGGGGCAGGAAGTGCCACCCCTCCCAGCCCCCGTTAAAAATAGTGACCCCCCTAGTTGATAAGGGAATCACGCAGGTGGCAAGCGTGGTTGTCGATGGTGTTAGAGGCCGCAAACCAATACGCGTGCTAATTGACACAGGCGCACAGATCAGCTTGGCATTTTTATCGAAGAGAGATAAAAGAACATTGCAACCGCCACGGTACCATATCAGTGGTATTGGTCCCGGCATAGTGGAACCTGATGGCAGCTGTTGCGTTGAGTTCATGTTGGACTCCACAGAATATGCTTTTACGATGGAGGTTGTACGAAACAGGCGCACGGATTACGACATCATCCTAGGAAGTGACTTTCTGCGTCATTTCCAGGGGGTTATTGACTATAGATTAAATACCGTCCAATTCGGCGACAACGTGCACCGTTTTGGACGTGACTGCACGTTGCGGGCGAGCGGAACTGGGAAAAAAGGATCCGTTTCCGAAGTTTCAGAGTCTCCCGTAACGATGCTAAAAGCCGATAATCCCGTGGAGATACCAGAAGGCACAGGAAAGATCCTTTGGGTGCCTGTCGGGGTACGTAAATCCGAAGAGGTTCATTTCTTGGTAGATCCACTCTGCCAGAATGAAACTCTTGACCAGATGCAGGTCCACGTAAAACGTAGCCTGTGCAAAGCGCAGCAAGTGCAGAAAGAAAATTGCGTACCCGTGTGTTTAGACAATTTTAGTCACAAGCAAGCTTTCATACCGCGTGGTACAGTATTAGCCAGCTTACAGGTTATCCCAGAAGATGAGTTGTCAAAGAGAACCCCTTCTCTGAAAAAGAAAAAGACTGCTGCCGCCTCTCAACACCTTTTGACAATCACGTCACATCTGACAGATAAGTTTAAAGCTAAGCTTAGTCACCTCCCATTGCATGAACAAAAGCTAATAAATGAAGTATTGAATGAGTATTCATGGTTGTTTGAAGACAGGAAATATTTACCAGCAACAGATCTAATCCAACATGAGATTCCAACCGGAAATGCTAGGCCAATAGCTCAAAAAGGGTACCGAATTCCCTACCATCTTCAGTCAGTGGTAGAGGAAACTATACAACAGCAACTAGAAGCAGGAATAATACAACCCTCTTCTAGTGCGTGGTCTAGCCCAATTGTAGTCGTTCCAAAGAAATCTATAGACGGAGAAAAATCCTATCGCCTCTGTGTAGACATGCGAGCAGTAAACAAAGTTACTACTCCAGATCATTATCCATTACCCCGGATCGATGAAACACTCGATCGTCTGGGCAATTGCCGGTACTTCACAACATTAGACATGCGCAGTGGGTATCATCAAATTCCAATTGCTCCTGAAGATCGAGCTAAGACAGCTTTTGTAGTTCCTGGCGGCTTATATGAATTCTTAAGGATGCCTTTCGGGCTTCGCAACGCACCAGCAACCTTTCAGCGATTTGCAGATCTGTTATTACGTGGGTTGAAACCTACTATGTGTCTTGTGTATCTTGATGATATAATTATATTTTCAAAATCCATTGCTGAACATGCTGAACATCTACGCAGTGTACTGTTGCGCTTGCAAAATGCTAATTTAAGCTTAAAATTAGAAAAATGTTCTTTTGCTCAATCACAAGTGCAGTATTTAGGTCATGTCATCAGTTCCAACGGAGTCAAACCAGATCCACGATTAACTGAAGCAGTAGACACTTTTTCTATTCCAACAAATTTAAAGGAATTACAATCCTTCCTTGGCCTTGCAAATTATTACCACCGTTTTGTTAAAGATTATGCTACTATTACCAAACCACTTACTAAATTGTTGAAAAAGGATACTCCTTTTGTTTGGACGGATGAATGTTCGACCGCCTTTCAAACAGTGAAAACTATTTTAACTAGTTCACCTCTACTTGTTTACCCAGACTTCGCTGAGCCTTTTATTTTATCTTGTGACGCATCTGATTTTGCTGTAGGATGTGTCCTAAGCCAAGTGCAAGATGGTGAGGAAAAACCCGTTGGGTATGCCTCTCGTCAACTGAATAAAGCAGAAACTAATTACAGTACTACAGAAAAGGAATTGCTTGCCCTTCTTTTTGGAATTAATTATTTTAGATGTTACCTCTATGGTCGCAAATTTACAGTTCTTACCGATCACTCTGCTCTGCAGTGGTTATTGAATCTTAAAGACCCCAGCAGCAAACTTATGCGCTGGGCCATGAAACTGTCAGAATATGATTTTGAAGTTCGGCACAAGCCTGGTCGGTTGCATCAAAATGCTGATGCGTTAAGTAGAAAAGTGCGTGTCATTGAATCAGATGAGGTATCAATTGAAGAGTTAAAAGAAGCACAGCAGGTGGACGTTCAATGTCGAAGATACGCCACCTTCCCAGAATTTGAAGTAATAGACGACCTTTTGTATCGAAGAACTCCACATGGGAATCGTTTGGTAATACCGGAATGCTTGCAGCAACGTATAATACGGCAATGCCATGATACCATCCAAGCATGTCACAGCGGAAAACACGCTACAAACGCTCGAATTGCGACACGTTATTGGTGGCAATACCGACAACGTGATGTGGACAGGTATGTAAGATCTTGCCTGCCGTGTGCACAACGAGCACAAAATAGGCATCCACGAGTGCCGCTGCAAACACTTCCTCAGGCATCTTCACCCTTCGAAATTCTTGCTTTAGATTTCCAAGGTCCTTTTCCACAGTCGCAACAAGGTAACAAATACATTTTGTCTATTATTGATCACTTTTCACGTTATCTAATTTTGGTTCCCCTCCCCGACATGACAGCTGAAACTGTGGCGAGAGAGTTTGTAAATCGTGTGATACTACCTTTTGGAAGTCCTGATGCCATTTTAACGGATCAAGGAACCAATTTCATGTCTGCTTTATTTGTACAAGTTTGTAAATTATTAAGAATCAAAAAATGGCGTACAACTCCCTTCCATCCTAAAGCCAACGGTCGCGTTGAACGCGTACACCGTACAATTTGTAAAATGTTATCCTATTATGTTGCAAAAACGCACGCTGATTGGGACAGATATGTACCGTATATTTCTTCTGCATACAACACCCGAATACATGAATCCACAGGGTATACCCCTTACGAAGCTGTGTTTGGACGGCCGATGAATTCGCCGTTCGAAATAGACAAACTACCTCAAGGTGTAGAAATAAAGGAAGTAAAAGGTTTAGCCCGCCGGCTAAAAGCGATCTGGTATAAGGTAAAGAGGAATAATATCAAAGCTACTAATAAACTGTTGCACAGGCAGAACAAAAATGCTGTTTTACCAACTTATCAGACAGGTGATTTAGTGTTACTACGAAACCCGGCAATCAAAAAGGGACGAACTAAAAAGTTCTCTCCCCGCTTTGAAGGCCCGTATCGGATTGTACAGTTGACCTCACCAGTCAATGCAGAACTGCAATTAACCGATCGTACGGTGATAGTGCGCTTTGACCGCCTGCAACCTTACCACGGTAGGGCTGTGTCACCACAACAGGTCGCAGCCCCCGATCCGCCTGTGTCACCTCCACCTCAAGTAGAACAAAAATGAAATAAAAAACGGAGGAGATTACCTCCACAGGGTTGTAGATACCCTCTGCAGAATCGACACCGTTATGGGTTGAGGTCGCGTGATTAATCACGCCTAGTTAGAGTTTTATGATATGTTCTATTGCAGCTTAGTTTAAGTCATTTTCTCCAGGGACTTGGAAGCAAGACGTGCCTGGCCACCACGGAGTTCCCAGCCATTCTCAATTGTCAGTTTCCAGTCCTGTCATGTATTTTTGCTCATTTTTATATGTATGATTATGTTTTATGTTTTGCAAGCAATGCCACGCATTAGACGTCATGCAACTGACTTGCCTCAAATGCAATCATTAAACTTGGTGTTGGCAGAACCGCGGCTGCTAACTCCGAATAATATTCTTCAATGTCCTCTATTGCCATCTATTTGGCAAACCAGTACATGTGGAGTATTTTTACTCCGAGCTTTTCTTAATACTTGTTACGTTGACGTCTAGTGTATTGTACTATATGTCCTAGTTCTGTATTTGCTGCAGCTAATCGTAAGTAATCGGAACAGATAAAGCCAGGACTTGAAATGCATATGCCTCGTATGCTTTGTTTACGGGACCAGCTGTTGGCGGGGCATAACATCAGCTGTCGCCTCCCCTCCTCTTCAGCGCTGTCCCTTCTCCACGCCAAGAACTGGCCAGCGGCCATCATTCCTTCTCAGCCAGTAACAGCGCTCCGCGCGATGACGTATCTTATCACCACGTGCGCTGCCGCCTCCAGCGTCTCAACACGCGGAGCGTCCGAGTAGTTACAAAAACAAACCGCAAATTACTGCCCTATCCTCTGTGTATGACAGACTACAATGCACTTACCATCAGTTTATATAACTAACAGCCTTTTTTTTTTAAAAAAAAAAAAAAAACTCTTATGCTAGATAATTAGCAATTTCTAATTCATCGTTATTTCTGGTACACGCTAAGCGCGTGATATTTGTCGCTGCAGTAGCGGCCGGTCTCTCGTGGCTACACGCCTTCTCACATAACCGCTGACGTGCCGTTGCCTACTCCGCACCTACGCGTGCGCTGCGCGCTCGCTAACAGCTCCAAGCTGGTTTCTTTCATGCATCCGGAAGACACGGCAAACAAAATTCATTCAAACATCCCAATAAATCTTAACATAAATATTAAATAGATGTGATTCATTGTTTAAATTCTTTTCCTCATTTTGTTTCACATTAGCTGGATAAATCACATGAAGTTCTTAACGATTTACATTATTCTGCATACCTTAGTCTGCCAATCCTATAAGTGAAATTTCACTACTGCTTTGATTCATTGTGTAAGCTACAAACTACAGCCCTAACCCTCTTACACATCGAACTGCCTTGGACAAGGCCAGATATGGGCAAACCAATACAATGCCATGGGTTTTTCACGCTACTGACGAGGCACAAACGACCAATCGTCCGGGCTGCCGTATATCGGTAGACGATTGTTCCTTGGTTGCTACGCAGTTATTTTTGCCCTCCCCATTTATTTTACTCTACCGCCGTGGTCATTGTTCTATCCTGTTTTCCTTCTTCTGTCGATGAGGAGGCCCCTACAACATGTTAGGTACCCTCTTCCGACAGTACCGGTCTTTTAGTCTTACCACCATTTACACCGAGATATTGCTCTCCCTTGTTGCAGTCTTGCCCCAAAATATCGGCCGATGATCCATTGTGAGATACGTACTTTGCCTCTAATTAGCCGGTGATGTAAGCGCTACGGGAACTGTGCCTAGTTGTCCTTTCAGTTCAATTTGTTATCGTCAGTTTTAAAACTAACACACACGCAGCCTAGCAGCCAGCCCCAGGTGGCCAGTGTTACATGTTAACGTTGAGCGTTCCGACTACTTACAGCATTATTATTATACATCATTGTGTTTTTATTTTCCTGTCAATATATGTCATTGTTTTTAATTATGTCATTATGCTAGCGCTATTGATTTATAGTTCATGGTTTTCATTTTATGTAGTGTTATGTACTGCGCGCACAAAAAGTGACGCTATTTATGCATGTATGCTATTCTAGCTTCAGAGCTATTTTTATTGCTTGAACAGTCGACATTTCCCTAGTACAGCAGGTCACTAATAACGCCGCTGATACTTTTATTACGGACACCCTTAGGCCCGCTTAACCACGGTATCGCAGATAGCTCCAATGCACTGCCTACCCCTCAATTATTAGACAGGTTGCCTTAGCACTGTCCGCAGGTTGCCCCATTGCCCTGCAAATTATATAATCATCAATCCAAGTCTGCAGATTGCACTAATGGACTGCTGAACTTAATAGTCGAGTCACTCGCAGGTAGCTCATACGCACTGCGAACTCGTACTTACACGTCACCGAATCCTAGGCTCCTCGGTTGACCACAAAACAATTCATACATCAATTACCGTGAGACAATTTGCACTCACACTACGCCTTTGGCACTCAACCACAAATGAACTGAGCCCCAGACGCTCTTTTATTACATTTTATACAACGCCACCTTCTTCTAGATGGCAATTCCATTGCAAAATCATCGGATTCTGCCAAAGATTCAGATACCGTTCCCCAGATGGCAGCCTTTTCCGTTGCTGAACGGATTAGTTGCTTTTCACCATCTGACAGTGCAAACTGCACTTTTAAGAACGATGTTGTTATATACACACACTGTCGGATTTTACTGACGTAGTCCCTTATGCACTTCGTCAACCGATTTTTTTTAAAAAAAAAAAAAAAAAAAAAAAAAAAAAAAAAAAAAAAAAAAAAAAAAAAACTTCCCCTGGCGGATTTCGTATCCGATTCGGAAGTTTATGTTCGGGAAATATTTCCTTTATTTTATTTCTTGTCAATTGTTATTACTTCAATGTCATGTTTTATTGTTATCAATTTATAGTTATGATGAATGTTAGTACACTTTATGGTTATACGCTATTTTTGTGTCATATTCGGTATTCCCTTTTAAGTTTCATTGTTTCTCGACTGGAAGTATCTCTGATAGCACCTATTGGCCTTCAATTCGTATCCGCCATCAGCTACCATTAGTCACACATTTACACAACACTTCATACGCCCAATAACAACTTACAACATACTCACACTGTTCATATCCACACTACCTTGGTGTAACTCGTTGATGTTACCAGACCTCTATTGTCATATACTAAATACAACAAGGCTTTTATGGTTTATGCCCTCCGCTCTTCGGAAGGGGAAAGGGAAGTACGTACGTATGTACGTTATGTTCAGTAGCAGTTTCTTTTAATCAACAACATAGTCAATTTACCTGTTGAACACTTAAGTTGTTCTGTTAAAATGGAATCAAACGTCTTTGTGACATCAGCTATTTGTGTATTATTGCTTTGCAATAAACTGTTACTTTTAAGTTGCACTTACAATGTCTTAGTCTCGGACGCAGAGCCACTAGCGCTCTCTGACGTTGTTATCTGAGCTCAGCACTCTGCCGGTTCAGCGCTGATAAAGCTGCGCTGCGCCGCCTCCACTGCTTCACACCCAGCCTCTGTATTCATGAGCAACAGACTCGCTCTCGCTAACATTCATTTCCGACTTCAGTACAGAAAATCTCTCTATTGACCACTTCTGTAAGTAAAGATCCTTTGGTTATTGAGTTAACTTGAGTTGTCCTACCCTCATTCGGGTTTTCTACAGCTGAAAAACCACTCAATATTATTTCTGAAATTTATGAAGTACTTCACCTGTCTCGCCGTGTCGAACCTTAGCGGGGTGGGTGCCCCTGCGTAGTGGCCAATGCGTGGGAGGTGCCTAGGCTGTGCGGGTTTACACCGCGATCACAGGATTCCTTCTCATTTTATTCATTAAAAAAAAAAAAAAAAAAAAAAACTTTCTTCGTACAAAATCTCAAATTAATTGATGATACTTGGCCTTCGTCCCATAGCAGGTAGAAAAATTTTTCCAGCGAGTTACGCTTAGTCTGCGCTGCGTAGTACTGCCTCCGCGTTCAGCGTCTTTTTGCTGACGCGTGATTGATCAGCGGGTACTCGGTGTCGAATTACACCATTGTCTTGCCGCCTTCTTCATTAGTAAGCGTGACTGAACGGGTCCATCGTCGCTACTTGCCAGGTAATTATTGCTACAACGTTGTACCCCCTCCGTCATCTCTGAATTACTCATCAAGTAAGCCAGGAAATTTTTACTTCTAGGGGCATTGGAAGCTGAAAGCAACCTCCCCTTTTAGTATGCTGCGTTGGAGGTCCGACTTACCCGTAATTCTGACGGTATTCGGATGCGAATGAGGTTGCCAATCACGTGCGCAAATTGCGAATACGAGTGCTATCAAATATACACTTTTCCAGTCTCTTGGGCTACCCTTCATCACCATGTTGTTTGGCAGCCTCAAGAATTTTTAATAGTTAGTCGGGATCGACAAACTCACGCCACTCTCACTCGCGCTGAACTATCCAGTTGCTTCCATACAACACATTACTTATGCTCCACGCTAATTTTACACACTAACACTACTGAGTGCGAGATGTCACTGTTTTTAGCTGAAACTACTACCCCTCCATGTCCTCGTGTTCTAGTCTCACTTCGTCAACCAATAATTCAGCCTGTTGGCAACAGTTTTCTGTTCGCTGTTCCACAGACTGTCACCGCCACCCTGGTGTGCCACCGTTCAATGTCAGAGACTGAATCGTACCGGATAACACTGAATAATAGTGGCCTAGTGTATAATAGTTCAAGATGTGACGTATACGCTGCTTCTATGAGGATATCAGCTCAATTGCACTCCACCTTTCATGTCACCATTCCCACATTTACCTTATACCTTCCTGAACTCTCTTTTAAAATCCATCACCATGAGAAGCTGAAGACTTTACCGAATACCAATGATTCAGATCTACTCCAATCGATCAATCATCTCCTTACCCAGGAACACAACCAAGTTGCTCTTGACCGAGTGGCCTCACATATTGCTGATTGGCACCAAACCAAGTGATTAACCACCGTTGTATTGCCCAGTGCTGGTTCAGTAATCATCACTGCAATAATTCTGATTATAGTATCCTGGATACTCTGGGGTAAAAGAGGGTTTTGCAAATGTTTCACTTCCTTCCGAGAAGTAGTACCACCCCCACAACCTGAAGGTGAATATCACACCTGAAACTACCTGCCAACCTTGGTGCATGCGATCAGGCATGACCCCCCCCCCCCCCCCCCCCCCCCTTAGAATTAAGTTGTAGTCTAGGTGTCAGGTCAATGAACTAATTTTGTAATGGATTTGTATTTCTATGTAAAGTCTATGGAATCATAATTTAACTGTCGAGTTTTAACCCTCATGTAAGTTATTTTGTTTTCTCTTTAAATTTTTGTCATTATGTAATGTTCTCGTTCACCCACTTGGGCAATTACCATTGTAATCCTAGATTTAAGAACTCAAAATAATATTACGGGGAAAAACCCCCTTGTGACTATTAGGCCTGGGAGCATTCTCTCACCTCCATGAGGGTGGAGTGTTTCAGTGTGCTGTGCTCCGGTGCCCCTCATCATCGCCTGTGTACCCACCACCACTGATACCGCCGACACACATTCACAGCATGGCGCCGCCCCACTGCCGTCGCACCAACTTCACAAGTTTGTTATTCAAGAGCCTTCCTTCAGGCCCTTCAGGCCACTTTGTAACATTTGCACATATTAATATCACTATGTTATGGGACCCTTCATAACGATCATATATTTTTTAAATGGAATAATCGATTAGAATAAGCTCATTCATTTTCATCCAGAGAGCCTTCTTCGGAAGGGGAAAGGATGTGCAGGGAGGAGACCCCCAAGAGGGATCATTGCCGACAAAATTTTATTTAAATAAATTTTCAATGCATAATGTTCGGCCATAGAAGGCGTGGGCATACTGTGGTGGAAGGTGCTGGCCGGAAGACCATGGTCGGCACATTCCTGCCACGTGCTCCTCGGTCAGACTCAAGTCCCACGGGTTGGTTGCGCTGACGGGGGCACGCTACTAGCAAGGCGCATTGGCGGAATCAATCCTCCAATCAGAGACTAATCGTGTGATCACGTGGGGACGCGGCCGGGAGCGGCGAGGGCGTCTTGGAAACAGCTCCGCGCGCTCTTAGCTTCTGACCTCGGCCCCGAGTAGTCGCTCCTCTAGCCTCTGCCTCTCTGATGAGCAGATGGCAACCCCTCTTGGGGCTGCTCAGCCCTACGTAGGCACCACTGTACCATCATTACAAGAATAAACTGGGTCCATTCCACTCAATTAATTTTCATTTTACAACACCCTCCGCTCCTGACTTCTATCCTGACGAACAGAATTATCAGTTTCAGAATACTGCTCCATATCATTATTTATACTTTTACATGAGTGAATTATTTTTATATGCTCCTGGACCATAATAAGATAATTAATAAATATATGTATTAGACAAATAAACCACTGTTCAGAGCACCATCAGATATTTGGTGATCGTTCTCCAGATCATGCTAATGCAAAAGCATAATTCTGTGTGGTGCAATATTGCATAACATGGCAGAAAAAACTGAAACTTCCCAAATAGAAAACAGTAATTTGTCTTTAAATGTAGATTAATTAGCTAGACTTAGATTGAAACAATGTTCATGTATTTAATTTTTTGCTAATATTGTGCTTATGTTATCTTAGACCTGTCCAGTCTGTCCTGTGTTAAATTTGGATCAGGAAGTTAGTACACAGCAGAGCCTGCCAGAGGTTGCATCACACCATTGGCTGCATTATGGAATTCCACAGCAGCAGACTCAATGATGAAATTAAACTGTACACGGGCAGCGAAATGATAAAACAGAAAACAACAATTTTGTGTAAAATTCCTTGGTTTAACCATTCAACACAATCTGAAATGGGACATGCATGTTAGCTTTTTAGTATATAAGCTATCTATTAGTGAGTTTTGCAAAGATACTGTTGCCCTAAATACTGCATACCATGCTTAATTTTTCTTGTACCTGAACTATGAAATTATAATTTGGGTATGATAGCTATGCACATGTACAGGCATGCGTAGAGGACCAAGTATTATTACACACATATTTCAATACATTTATATCTAGATGGTATCTATGGTTAATAAGAAGATGGAATTTAGGACGAACTGTCAAATTCCTGTGCACAGTATTGGAAGCAAAAATAATTTCCATATAGATTATACGTCATTGCCTGGCCATCAGAATGGAGTTTTATATTCACGCATGAAATTGGATGCCCCCAAATATTTGAGACTGAAGTAAAAAGACTACGGTACCAGTCACTCCTCCCACAGTTCTCCATAATAGCTGGACTTAGGTACACTGTCACCATCGTCATCGTGATCATCATCATCATCATCATCATTGTTGTGGGGGCTTCAGTTTGAAGACTGGTTTGGTGCAGCTCTCCATGCTACTCTATTCTGGCAAGACTCTTCATCTCCGAGTAACTACTGCAATATACACCATCTGAATCTGCTTACTGTGTTCATCTTGTGGGGTCCGTCTATTATTATTTTCCCCTCACACTTCCCTTCAATACCAAATTGATGATCCCTTGATGTCTCAGAATGTATCCTACCAACCAACCCCTTCTTCTAAGCAGGTTGTGCCACGAGTTTCTTTTCTCCTCAGTTCTATTCAGTACCTCCTCAGTTACATGACCTACCCTTCTAATCTTCTGCACTTTTGTAGCACAACATTTCAAAAGCTTTTATCTTCTTGTCTAAACTATTTATCACCCCTGTTTCAATTCCATACATGCCTACATTCCATACAAATACTTTCAGAAAAGGATTCCTGACAAGTCTGTACTCAATACAAAATTTTCTTCTTCAAAACTGGTTTTCTTGCCATTGCTAATCTACATTTTATATCCTCTCTACTTCGACCATCATTACTTATTTTGCTCCCCAAATAACAAAACTCGTCTACTACTCTAAGCGTTTCATTTCCTAATCTAATTCCCTCAGCATCACCTGATTTAATTCACCTACATCTAGTTATCCTCATTTTGGTTTATGTCCTCCTTTCAAGACACTGTCCATTCCATTCAACTGCTCTTCCAGGTCCTTTACTGTCTCCAACAGAATTACAGTGTCATGGGCAAACATCAAAGTTTGTATTTCTTCTCCATGGATTTTAATTCCTACTCCAAAATTTTCTTTTGTTTCCTTTACTGCTTGCTCAATATACAGATTGAATAACATTGGGGAGAGGCTACAACCCTGTCTCACTCTCTTCTCAGCCACTGCTTCCCTTTCATGCTCCTTGACTTCAAACTGCCATCTGCTTTCTGTACAAATTGTAAGTAGTCTTTTGCTCCTTGTATTTTAGTTCATAACCAATAAAAAGTGGTCATAGTCCATATCTGCCCCTAGAAATGTCTTACAATTATATAATCAGTGTGAAACCTTTTGGTGTCTGTAGGTCTCTTCCACCTGTTCACCGTTCTTAAACCAAGTGTTAGCTACGATTAAAATATGCTCAGTGCAAAATTCTACCACGAGGCCTCCTCCTCCATTCCTTTCCTCCAGTCCATATTTCCTTTTTCTACTATGGAATTCCAGTCCCCCATGACTATTAAATTTTTGACTCCCTTAACCCTTTCATGGGTAAAATTATTGAGCAGTTTTTTTTTAATGAACGGAGAGCAGGTAGTAGTTAACAGATAGATATATTTATCATACAGAATATCATATTTGCTCCAACTGTGAAAGTGAGGTCACACAACAAGGTGGGAAGTATTCTTCCCACTGCCCTTCCTTGGAGTTAAATGACAGAAACAACTTTTTCAATATACGTCATATTTATCTGATAAATTTACTTCTCTTGTTACAATGATGGTTCACAATTACTTGCCATGAAAGTTTCTGAAACATGGGTCTATGCAAAGTGGTATTTGACAATATGTACAAACACAGCAAGTGCTCTTTTTGGCACATCCAGTAGGTTTCTCCTAAAATGGGTTGATGCTCCCCAACAGCCACATGACGAATATCTTCAGGAAAGTTACCCCTTTTTGCCAGAAAGACAGGTTTTTGCCCACGCCTTTTTTGGGATGAGAACCCAGCGATCAATTGTCTGGCTAGATGGATCCTGTATGTGAGCTGATCATGCTGTCCACTTTCTCTTTTACGTATTTTCCTCAGGATAAAACTGTTCACTGCAACAATGTCCATCAGGAAATAAAATATTCTGTGCCACCATTTTACAGAACGTCTGCCAATAGCATACCTTTCTCGTAATTGGTCAAACTTATTGACACCACCCATTATTTTGTTGTATTCTGCCACAACTTCAGGACAAGAAATCTCTGTACTAGTACCATCCTTGTTTTTCCTTTTCACTGTGGTTGTTTCTCATGGGTTATGAATTGAGGACAGGAAAGTGACTGGATGGTTATCCATCCATTTTACTGCAGAAATGGCTCCTTTTGTTTCAAACTGGAATTCTCCTCGTTCCAATTTTACGGTTTCCTTCATAAATTTGGGTACCCTATACTATAGCTTTGAGGAAAAAATCACAAAATGTCACGCAAACAGCACTGAAAGGCTGCTCCACAGAGCAACACTCAGCTATACAATGCCTCTGCGCGAAGGTACAGCAAAAACGGCGAGAACTCCCGATTGGAAGTTGTACCCTATACTGTTCACTAGAAGGTAGCACCATACAGAGGTGGGGACTGTGAATCCCACGGGATTAGGAGCGAGTTCATTGTAGTGGGAAGCATGTTTCCCATTGCTCACAAAAGAGTTAACTATCTGAATAATTTCTTTTATCTCCTCATACATTTCCTCAATCTCCTCCTCATCTGTGGAGCTAGTTGGCATATAAACTTGGCAGGTGTGGGCTTTGCGTCTATCTCGGCTGCTGTTTTTAGCAGCTAGTATTTTTCATTATGCAGCATTAGGTTGTGCCCATATGTAGACAGCTAATTGTGTTTGGTGTTCCATCACATAACTTCTTCACTTGAGGATTTACAGAAACATAGCAGCCGAATAATAGTGCGAAAGGACCAGGAGTGGTGGAGGGATCAGGACTATAGGGCAAGTGCCTACGTGTCTCCCACTCAATGAGGCTGGCCTTCCAGATCGACCGGCATCTTGTGTCAAATCGAGACCGGCACAGAACGCTGCACGCTGTTCCACACTGGTGTTTTGCGGCAGACCTACCCTGCACACATTCTTCATTCTCTGATGGATGTCTGCATGTGTTTGCCCTCCAGCAGCCAAGAAAAGACCAGCATCATGTCGGTCCTATCTGTACGAATTTTGTAATAACATCACCATAATTCACATTCAGAGGTAATTCTGACATTGCGGTTATTACCGGAAGCAAGACTAAAGAAAAATCAAGACACGTTCGTAGGATTTGTCGACCAGGAAAAAACGTTCGACAATGTAAAACGGTGCAAGATGTCCGAAATTCTGAGAAAAGTAGGGGTACGCTATAGGGAGAGAGAGTCATATACAATATGTACTACAGCCAAGAGGGAATAATAGGAGTGGACGACCAAGAACGAAGTGCTCGTATTTAAAAGGGTGTAAGACGAGGATGTATGCTTTTGCCCCTACTGTTCAATCTGTACATCAAGGAAGGAATAATGGAAATAAAAGAAAGGTTCAGAAGTGGAATTAAAATTCAAGGTGAAAGGATATGAATGATACGATTTGCAGATGACATTGCTATCCTGATTGAAAGCGAAGAAGAATTACATGATTTGCTGAATGAAATGAACAATCTGAGTACAGAGTACGGACTGACAGTAAATCGAAGAAAGACGAAGGTAATGAGAAGTAGTAGAAATGAGAACAGCGAGAAACTTAACATCAGGATTGATGGTCACAAAGTCAATGAAGTTAAGGAATTCTGCTACCTAGGCAGTAAAATAACCAGTGGCGGACGGAGCAAGGAGGACATCAAAAGCAGACTCGCTATGGCAAAAAAGGCATTTCTGGCCAAGAGAAGTCTACTACTATCAAATACCGGCCTTAATTTGAGGAAGAAATTTCTGAGGATGTGCGTCTGGAGTACAGCATTGTATTTTAGTGAAACATGGACTGTGGGAAAACCGGAACAGAAGAGAATCGAAGCATTTGAGATGTGATGCTATAGACGAATGTTGAAAATAAGGTAAGGAATGAGGAGGTTCTGCACAGAATCGGAGAGGAAAGGAATATTGGAAAACACTGATAAGGAGAAGGGACAGAATGATAGGACGCCTGTTAAGACATGATAGAATGACTTCCATGGTACTAGAGGGAGCTGCAAAGGGCAAAAACTGTAGAGGATGACAGAGATTGGAATACACCCAGCTAATAATCGAGGACCTAGGTTGCAGGTGCTTCTCTGAGATGAAGAGGTTAGCATAGGAGAGGAATTTGTGGTGGGCCCCATCAAACCAGTCAGAAAACTGATGACCAAAATATAAAAAATCACATTTCCGTACAAGTGTCAGAAAGACACAAAATTCACACTTATATCATTCCTACAGGTCTGTGCTTTTATACTCAGCCTGGTGTCACACTGCATCACAGCAACACCTTCAAATTTAAACTTTTTGAGCTGCCCTTTTGGCTTACCTCCTGCTAGTATGAACCCCCCCCCCCCCCCTACAACCCATGAGATATAAATCCATTTCCTTTTTCTTTTAGTTAGGGTAGAGACCCTGTTCAGGAAGTGACATTCTGTTAATGGAGCAAATGGTGCAATTCATAACTCCCACAACAACTGCACTGTAGCAGCAAAAGTTTCTGCTGTAAACAGAGACATCTATGTGCAGACAGCAGAAGTGCTGTAGTTGGGAGCTACACCATTAGGCCTTATACTGTTTTGAGTGTGTGAAATACAACAAATGGGAAAGCAAGATGGCAAAAATACAATTGCGCCTACGACACACTAGAAATAACACATCCAGAATTTCTGATGCCCGATAAACTCGGCAAGCTGAAAATCTGCAAATAAATATAAATGGAAGATGGTGACATACAATAAAAGCAAAGAGAACACCATGGCCATGCAAAGGGACAACTTCTAATAATTAGTGACTCGCTGCTGAAAAATATTGCTGTCCCCAACTGCAAAATTGACATCAGACTGGGAATTACAACACAACAACTCAGCAAATATTTTAAAAACGTGGTAAATTCAAAGCTTCAAAGCACACAAACACAAAACCAGATTTTGGAACCGAGACTAATTACAGTGGTGTCTTTATACACAGTGGAATGAATTCATTAAGGAGCATCAGTGATGAAGAAACTATTAACAAATCAAGAAATACAACTTGTTCAGCAACAAGTGTCTGTGCGGGATCCCAGTGGAATCATACAAAGATGGTCAGTGAGTGACAAATATATTTCCAAAATAAATTATGCCATCAAAGAACAGTGTGATCATCTTGGTGCTATTCTCATAGACCCAAACAAATTTCTGAGTGAAAACTGCCTTGGAAAGAAGGGCATGCATTTAAACAGAGTACAGTCTGTAAAACTAAGCAGAATGTTTACAGATGTCTGCAAAATAATCAGAGGAAAGGGAAACTAATATGGCCTGAGAGGGATGAAAAATCAATTGCTGCAGTTGAAAAAGCAAAATATAAGCACCACACAAAAAAGAAGGGACTACAGAATATGCTCTCAGAATGCAGCTGACAACATGTAAGTTAACAAAAGAAAATTTATATAAAAGTACTACATCAGAATGTTCAATACGTTATTTACAAGAAACTAGTAGCAGAAATGAAATACAACCAGACATACTATTTATCAATGAACATGGTGTTCCTGAAACACAAATAACTAATTGACAATAAAGGACTATATCTTATTCAGTTACTTCTGTAGATCTAAACATAAAGGTGGTGGAGTTTCCATATATATTGAAATAGGAAAGCCCTTAAAGACTGCAAACTAGAGAAAAAGACTTTTAAATTACTGGTGAAGTGACCAATGACTAGATTGTTTTGTGTGTACAGATCACCAAGTGGCAAGATTAGCATCTTTCTGGAAAAAAATGACCAACTGCCTGAAGATGAATATGAATAAAAACATTTTTATATGTGGAGACAAAATATTGACATGGGCAAAGAATCAAAACCGAGAAAAAATTTTGAACAATTTTTAATACAATCAAATATCGAGGCAACAATACCTGCACCAACAAGAATGACTTCTCAAAGTCAGACAGTTATTGACTGCATAGTTACAAATATTAGTAGGTCTAACTATGAGTCACATGTAGTCCAGACAGAAATATCTGATCATTATGGACAGCTGATCTGCCTCTGCAGAAGTAAGGACATAATATCTGAACAAAAACAAACAACCAAAGAAATCAGGAACATCAGTGAACAAAAGATTAACATCTTTAGAACAATATTAAGCAGGGAAACCTGGAATGAAGCCCTACAGGCATGGACTGTAAATGAAAAATTTGATTCATTTATTACAACAATTAAACACCATTTTATTGTAGCATTCCCCAAAGTAAATAGACAAGAAAAGATGCAGGATCAGACAAAGGGGATTACCAGTGAAGTAATAGAACTGTGAAGGAA
The DNA here is from genome assembly GCF_021461385.2 of Schistocerca piceifrons. Classification (NCBI taxonomy): domain Eukaryota; kingdom Metazoa; phylum Arthropoda; class Insecta; order Orthoptera; family Acrididae; genus Schistocerca; species Schistocerca piceifrons. The sequence continues at coordinate 91,010,911 of NC_060148.1, read as the reverse complement.
GCTGCAGGGGCTGAGATGGAGGGGTAAAGCTGAAAATTATAAAATGCTTCAAAAGAAGTATAGAAAATTAATATGAGAGGCAAAATCAAGAGCAGTTAATGCTACCATAATGAACTCAAGAAACAAGACAAAGGCAGCTTGGAATACAGTTACTGGTGAAAGACAGGAAAATGCCGGATCCAACAAAGAAAAAGATATCAGGTCAATGAAAATAAACAACACAGTGGTTACAGATGTTAGACTGCTTAGTTTTACAGACTGTACTCTGTTTAAATGCATGCCCTTCTTTCCAAGGCAGTTTTCACTCAGAAATTTGTTTGGGTCTATGAAAATAGCACCAAGACGATCACACTGTTCTTTGATGGCATAATTTATTTTGGAAATATATTTGTCACTCACTGACCATCTTTGTATGATTCCACTGGGATCCCGCACAGACACTTGTTGCTGAACATAGCTAACATACTCAATGATAACTATATACAGGTGGTAGAGAATCTAAAATTGGAAAGAAATATTCCACAAAAGAAAGTTACTAAGTTATCACAAAAATCAAGCAGAACCATGTTCTTGAAACCAGTCACAGAAGATGAAATGAGGAAAGCTATACAAAAACTGCAGTCCAAGAAATCCGATGGTGATGACAAAATATCAATTCATGTAATAAAGCAAGGAAGTGAGCAAATAATCTCACCATTGCTGGACATAGCAAACAGCTCTCTCAGAGATGGAATTTTTCCAGAAAAACTGAAGACAAGCAGGGTGTACCAGTGTACAAGAAAGAGGATAAGGATGACACCCACAATTACAGGCCAGTTTCACTGATATCAGATTTCTCAAAAATCCTGGAAATGCTTATGCATAATAGACTAGTTGATTATCTGGCCAAATACAACATTCTCATACCATCACAGCACAGTTTCAAAAAGAGTAGATCCATGGAATCAGCAATTGCCAGTCTGACAGAATGCATTATACAGTCCTTAGATGAACAACAAGTTGTATCTGCAGTGTTTCTGCACCTCTCCAAATCATTTGAGACTGTTGTTGTTGTTGTGGTCTTCAGTCCTGAGACTGGTTTGATGCAGCTCTCCATGCTACTCTATCCTGTGCAAGCTGCTTCATCTCCCAGTACCTACTGTAACCCACATCCTTCTGAATCTGCTTAGTGTATTCATCTCTTGGTCTCCCTCTACGATTTTTACCCTCCACGCAGCCCTCCAATGCTAACTTTGTGATCCCTTGATGCCTCAGAACATGTCCTACCATCCGGTCCCTTCTTCTTGTCAAGTTGTGCCACAAACTTCTCTTCTCCCCAATCCTATTCAATACCTCCTCATTAGTTATGTGATCTACCCATCTAATCTTCAGCATTCTTCTGTAGCACCACATTTCGAAAGCTTCTATTCTCTTCTTGTCCAAACTATTTATGATCCATGTTTCACTTCCATACATGGCTACACTCATTACAAATACTTTCAGAAACGACTCCCTGACACTTAAATCAATACTCAATGTTAACAAATTTCTCTTCTTCAGAAACGCTTTCCTTGCCATTGCCAGTCTACATTTTATATCCTCTCTACTTCAACCATCATCAGTAATTTTGCTCCCCAAATGGAAAAACTCCTTTATTACTTTAAGTGTCTCATTTCCTAATCTAATTCCCTCAGCATCACCCGACTTAATTCGACTACATTCCATTATCCTCGTTTTGCTTTTGTTGATGTTCATCTTATACCCTCCTTTCAAGACACTGTCCATTCCGTTCAACTGCTCTTCCAAGTCCCGGCGAACCTCAAAGTTTATTTCTTCTACTTGGATTTTAATTCCTACTCCGAATTTTTCTTTTGTTTCCTTTACTGCTTGCTCAATATACAGATTGAATAACTTCGGGGAGAGGCTACATCCCTGTCTCACTCACTCCCCAAGCACTGCTTCCCTTTCATGCCCCTCGACTCTTATAACTGACATCTGGTTTCTGTACAAATTGTAAATAGCGTTTCGCTCCCTGTATTTTACACCTGCCACCTTCAGAATTTGAAAGAGAGTATTCCACTCAACATTGTCAAAAGCTTTCTCTAAGTCTACAACTGCTAGAAACGTAGGTTTGTCTTTCCTTAATCTTTCTTCTAAGATAAGTCGTAAGGTCAGTATTTCCTCACATGTTCCAACATTTCTACGGAATCCAAACTGATCTTCCCCGAGGTCAGCTTCTACCAGTTTTTCCATTAGTCTGTAAAGAATTCGCATTAGTATTTTGCAGCTGTGACTTATTAAACTGATAGTTTGATAATTTTCACATCTGGCAACACCTGATTTCTTTGGGATTGGAATTATTATATTCTTCTTGAAGTCTGAGGGTATTTCACCTGTCTCATACATCTTGCTCACCAGATGGTAGAGTTTTGTCAGGGCTGGCTCTCCCAAGACTATCAGTAGTTCTAATGGAATGTTGTCTACTCGGGGGGCCTTGTTTCAAATCAGGTCTTTCAGTGCTCTGTCAAACTCTTCACGCAGTATCATATCTCCCATTTCATCTTCATCTACATCCTCTTCCATTTCCATAATATCGTCCTGAAGTACATCGCCCTTGTATAGATCCTCTGTATACTCCTTCCACCTTTCTGCTTTCCTTGTTTGCTTCGAAATGGGTTTCCATCTGAGCTCTTGGTATTCATACAAGTGGTTCTCGTTTCTCCAAAGGTTTCTTTAATTTTCCTGTAGGCAGTATCTATCTTACCCCTAGTGAGATAAGCCTCTACATCCTTACATTTGTCCTCTAGCCATCCCTGCTTAGCAGTTTTGCAGTTCCTGAGATTGACAGGAAGTGCATTTGAGACTACTGACCATGAAATACTGACAACAAAATTGGAAAGCTATGGTATTCGGGGGCAAGCAGGGACATGGATAGTATCATACCTATGCAACAGGAAGCAATATGTACCAATAGGGGATTCATATTAATCAGAAACCAAAACCATCAAATATGGAATGCCGTAGGTATCGTTAGTGGGGCCATTGCTGTTTAATCTGTCTGTTAATGACATAGATGCTGAAGAGAAAGAGAGGAAAATATTGTATGCAGATGACATGACAATACTCAGCAATGACCAAACTATGGCATAGTGTGAGAGGATACATACCTGCAAACACCACAGATCAATGGCTTCTGGAAAATGGACTTATCAACCTAAAAAAAAAAAAAAAAAAAAAAAAAAAAAAAAAAAAAAAAAAGGATGCAGTGTCCACAAAGAAAGAGAAGGCTGAGCACATGGATCTAGAGGTAGATGAAATGAGACTAGAAGAAGTAGAATCCACTACATTCTTAGGTATTACAGTGGATAACAATCTGAAATGGAAACAACATATTAACACATACAAAGCACACCCCACTGACTGACAATGGTTGAAAAAGGACCCCAGTACTGAGGTACCAAATTACTAAGAAGTCTGCCTAAAACACTGCATGACAACGTACATGACACTAAGTTTTTCAAGAACCTAAAAGACTATCTGGTGAAAAGGAACTTTAGAGTGCTGATGAGAACTGCCCACATTTAATTTGTAAATATTGTTAATTATAATCAGTGATGTTAGTATTTATTTGATTTATTTGCATTTTATGGCCTTCATTGGACCACTCTAGCCAACTTTATACAAAGAAATTTCCAGTTTTCTGTCAGCCCAGTACTTCTTCATTCTCTCGGATCTTATCCTTCTTTCTTCATCAGAAATCACCCTTCCCATTATCTGTTTGTTGATTCTCATTTGCAGTCTGGTTTGTTTGTCTGTAAGTTTCCTGGTTTTGTCATTTTTGTTTCTTAGGTCTTTCAAAGTAATCCGTAACTCAACCACATTTTCTTTGATTTCTGTAATCCACTTAATGCTGTACTTACTGTTCCACAATTTTTGTGTTTTTCTCCTGATAATCCTGTTCTCTGGTGTTCTGATTAGATATCAAAAAAAAGTGTGTTTCTTCCTGATTGTACTCATTACCGGTTCTATTTCCTTGTAGTCTGTTTCATTTGTAGCTACTCTCCAGTGTCCATCTTTCTGGTATGATTTGTTGATGCACGTCCTGATGATTCTTCTCTCTCTTTTGAGTATTTTGTCTATTTGCGCAGTGTTAGTTGTTTTGAAGAAGGTTTCACTTGTGTATGTTATTTCTGGTTGATTGACTTGTAGTGTTTTAATTTTGTTGCTATTGACAGGCTCTTTTTGCTGTAGGTGTTCTTGGTGGTATACTGTGCTCTAGTCAATTCGTTTATTCTGTTATGCCATGTCAGCTTTTCATTGAGGTTATATCTTATGATTTCTCCCAGATATTTAAATTTATCTACAATTTTGATTTCTTGGGTTCCTATGGCAATTTTGTTTATAAGTGGTGGGTCAGTTAACATGATTTCAGGTGTGCCGCAGGGGAGTGTCATAGGACCGTTGCTATTCACAATATATATAAATGACATTGTGGATGACATCAGAAGTTCACTGAGGCTTTTTGCGGATGATCTGTGGTATATCAAGAGGTTGTAACAGTGGAAAATTGTACTGAAATGCAGGAGGATCTGCAGGGAATTGACGCATGGTGCAGGGAATGTCAATTGAATCTCAATGTAGACAAGTGTAATGTGCTGCGAATACATAGGAAGAAAGATCCCTTATCATTTAGCTACAATATAGCCGGTCAGCAACTGGAAGCAGTTAATTCCATAAATTATCTGGGAGTACGCATTAGGAGTGATTTAAAATGGAATGATCGTATAAAGTTGATGGTTGGTAAAGCAGATGCCAGACTGAGATTCATTGGAAGAATCCTAAGGAAATGCTATCCAAAAACAAAGGAAGTGGGTTACAGTACGCTTGTTCGCCCACTGTTCGAATACTGCTCAGCAGTGTGGGATCTGTACAAGATAGGGTTGATAGAAGAGATAGAGAAGATCCAATGGAGAGCAGCGCGCTTCATTTCAGGATCATTTAGTAATCGCGAAAGCGTTGCAGAGATGATAGATAAACTCCAGTGGAAGACTCTGCAGGAGAGACGCTCAGTAGCTCAGTACGGGCTTTTGTTGAAGTTTCGAGAACATACCTTTACCGAGGAGTCAAGCAGTATATTGCTCCCTCCTACGTATATCTGGCAAAGAGACCGTGAGGATAAAATCAGAGAGATTAGAGCCCACACAGAGGCATACCGACAATCCTCCTTTCCACGAACAATACGAGACTGGAATAGAAGGGAGAACCGATAGAGGTACTCGAGGTACCCTCCGCCACACACCGTCAGGTGGCTTGCGGAGTATGGATGTAGATGTAGATGTAGATGTAAAAGACTGTTTCTTCAAAGGCTATTCCAAGACTAAATTTCTGTGCTATTTCCTGCAGTGAGATAACTTGTTTGGTTTCCTGAATACTGTTGGACAAGAGAGCAAAGTCATCAGCCAATCCTAGAAAATTTAAACTTATTTTGTCTTTGGGTCTTTCAATATGGATGTTTTTTAGGTTAATCTTGTACCTTTCCCTCATGATGTATTCTAAAGCACTGTTCAACAGCAGGGGTGCCAAGTAATCTCCTTGTCTTAAACCTGTTTTTATGATGAATGGCTCAGAGAGTTCCCCCCTGGACTTGACTTTCGATACAGTGTTGGTTAAGGTGAGTTCTATCAATTTGGTTAATTTTGTATGGAGCCCGAAATTTCTTAAGATTTTTAACACTGAAGGTCTATGGATACAGTCATATGCATTTTTAAAGTCCACAAAGGTTTTTACAAGAGGTTTATTTCATTTCTTGTAATATGCTATGGATAATTTTAAAGTGATGATCTGTTCTGCACAGCTTCTCCAAGGTCTGAAGCCTCCTTGGTATTCACCTAATTCTTCCTCTAGTTGCTCTTTGATCCTCTTGTATAGGATTCTGGAGAAAATCTTTTATGTTCAGTCTAAGAGAGAGATACCTCTGTAATTATCTGGGTTGCTTTTATCTCCTTTTTTGTGGAGTGGATGGATTATGGCTGTGGTCCAATGTTTGGGAAACTTTCCTGTTATCCAGATTTTTGTTAGGGTTATGTGTAAGGATGTTCGAACTATATCACTGCCACATTTCTGCAAAAACTTGGTGTTCTCCACATGCCTTATAATTTTTCATCTCTCCAAGTGCTGTTTCCACCTCTTGGATTGTTGGAGGGTTTATGAGATCAGATGGAGTCTTGATGGGTGTGTGTGTATTAATTACTAAAAGTTCCTGGGGTTCTTCACAATTCAAAAGTTTACTAAATGCTTTTGCCATGATTTTAGCATTTTCCTTGTCATTATGTGCCATTTTTCCATCTTCCCTTTGCAGCATTAACATGGGAAGGGCAAATTTTTGTAATTGTCTTACAAACATTTTGTAAAAGTCTCTGGAATTGCTTTTATGGTAATTTTCTTCTATGGAGTCGATTAGATCTTTCTGTGATTGACTCTTGGTTTGCCTGATAATCTGTGTGAACTTTTTCCTGATATTTTTGAGCTTGGTTGCATTTTCTTCTGTTTTGTGTGTTTGAAATTTTATCCATGCATGATGTCTTTCTTCACGAATTTTGTCACATTCTGAGCTCCAGTAGAGACGTCTTTATGTGGGTTCAATGGGGCTAAATTTTCTGCTTGTTGTGTGAGTGTCTGAACCAGTTCTTCTAAATTATCTGTCAGTTTTATATTTTGTGTGTCTTCTCTATATTTATCATTTCTAATTATTGGTGGGGATCGAAGTTCCTCTTTCATTTATTGCATTTTGGTTTCTTTTTTAGTGGTGTGAACTTAATTTTGATTTTGACAATGTAATGATCTGAACCTGTATCTACCCCTCTTAATACTTCAACATTGTAGATTTCTCTGTGGAAGATTTTGTCCATAAATACATGATCCAGTTGCCATTCTCCTTTTCTCAAATCAGGATGTCTCCAAGTTTTAAGTTTGTTTGGCCTTCTTTTGAAGTATGTGGACTTTGAGATCAGTTTGTGTTTCCTACAGAGTTCAACAAGTCTTTGACCATTCTTATTTGTTTGTTTATGTAGAGCCCATTTTCCAATTATATCCTGGTATTTCTTTTCTCTTCCAAGTAGGGCATTTAAGTCCCCTAAGAGGATCTTGACACTGTTAATATTTACTTGGTTTATTGTTTGGTCAACGCAGGGGAGTGTCGTAAGACCGTTGCTATTCACAATATACATAAATGACCTTGTCGATAACCTCAGAAGTTCACCGAGGCTTTTTGCGGATGATGCTGTGGTATATCGAGAGGTTGTAACAATGGGAAATTGTACTGAAATGCAGGATGATCTGCAGCAAATTGACACATGGTGCAGGAAGTGGCAATTGAATCTCAATGTGGACAAGTGTAATGTGCTGCGGATACATAGAAAGAAAGATCCCTAATCATTTAGCTACAATACAGCAGGTCAGCAATTGGAAGCAGTTAATTCCATACATTATCTGGGAGTACACATTAGGAGTGATTTAAAATGGAATGATCTTATAAAGTTGATCGTCAGTAAAGCAGATGCCAGACTGAGATTCATTGGAAGAATCCTAAGGAAATGCAATCTGAAAACAAAGGAAGTAGATTACAGTACGCTTGTTCGCCCACTGCTTGAATACTGTTCAGCAGTGTGGGATCCGTACCAGATAGGGTTGATAGAAGAGATAGAGAAGATCCAACAGAGAGCAGCACGCTTCATTACAGGATCATTTAGTAATCGCGAAAGCATTACGGAGATGATAGATAAACTCCAGTGGAAGACTCTGCAGGAGAGACGCTCAGTAGCTCAGTACGGGCTTTTGTTGAAGTTTCGAGAACATACCTTCACCGAGGAATCAAGCAGTATATTGCTCCCTCCTACGTATATCTGGCAAAGAGACCGTGAGGATAAAATCAGAGAGATTAGAGCCCACACAGAGGCATACCGACAATCCTCCTTTCCACGAACAATACGAGACTGGAATAGAAGGGAGAACCGATAGAGGTACTCGAGGTACCCTCCGCCACACACCGTCAGGTGGCTTGCGGAGTATGGATGTAGATGTAGATGTAGATGTAAAAGACTGTTTCTTCAAAGGCTATTCCAAGACTAAATTTCTGTGCTATTTCCTGCAGTGAGATAACTTGTTTGGTTTCCTGAATACTGTTGGACAAGAGAGCAAAGTCATCAGCCAATCCTAGAAAATTTAAACTTATTTTGTCTTTGGGTCTTTCAATATGGATGTTTTTTAGGTTAATCTTGTACCTTTCCCTCATGATGTATTCTAAAGCACTGTTCAACAGCAGGGGTGCCAAGTAATTTCCTTGTCTTAAACCTGTTTTTATGATGAATGGCTCAGAGAGTTCCCCCCTGGACTTGACTTTCGATACAGTGTTGGTTAAGGTGAGTTCTATCAATTTGGTTAATTTTGTATGGAGCCTGAAATTTCTTAAGATTTTTAACACTGAAGGTCTATGGATACAGTCATATGCATTTTTAAAGTCCACAAAGGTTTTTACAAGAGGTTTATTTCATTTCTTGTAATATGCTATGGATAATTTTAAAGTGATGATCTGTTCTGCACAGCTTCTCCAAGGTCTGAAGCCTCCTTGGTATTCACCTAATTCTTCCTCTAGCTGCTCTTTGATCCTCTTGTATAGGATTCTGGAGAAAATCTTTTATGTTCAGTCTAAGAGAGAGATACCTCTGTAATTATCTGGGTTGCTTTTATCTCCTTTTTTGTGGAGTGGATGGATTATGGCTGTGGTCCAATGTTTGGGAAACTTTCCTGTTATCCAGATTTTTGTTAGGGTTATGTGTAAGGATGTTCGAACTATATCACTGCCACATTTCTGCAAAAACTTGGTGTTCTCCACATGCCTTATAATTTTTCATCTCTCCAAGTGCTGTTTCCACCTCTTGGATTGTTGGAGGGTTTATGAGATCAGATGGAGTCTTGATGGGTGTGTGTGTATTAATTACTAAAAGTTCCTGGGGTTCTTCACAATTCAAAAGTTTACTAAATGCTTTTGCCATGATTTTAGCATTTTCCTTGTCATTATGTGCCATTTTTCCATCTTCCCTTTGCAGCATTAACATGGGAAGGGCAAATTTTTGTAATTGTCTTACAAACATTTTGTAAAAGTCTCTGGAATTGCTTTTATGGTAATTTTCTTCTATGGAGTCGATTAGATCTTTCTGTGATTGACTCTTGGTTTGCCTGATAATCTGTGTGAACTTTTTCCTGATATTTTTGAGCTTGGTTGCATTTTCTTCTGTTTTGTGTGTTTGAAATTTTATCCATGCATGATGTCTTTCTTCACGAATTTTGTCACATTCTGAGCTCCAGTAGAGACGTCTTTATGTGGGTTCAATGGGGCTAAATTTTCTGCTTGTTGTGTGAGTGTCTGAACCAGTTCTTCTAAATTATCTGTCAGTTTTATATTTTGTGTGTCTTCTCTATATTTATCATTTCTAATTATTGGTGGGGATCGAAGTTCCTCTTTCATTTATTGCATTTTGGTTTCTTTTTTAGTGGTGTGAACTTAATTTTGATTTTGACAATGTAATGATCTGAACCTGTATCTACCCCTCTTAATACTTTAACATTGTAGATTTCTCTGTGGAAGATTTTGTCCATAAATACATGATCCAGTTGCCATTCTCCTTTTCTCAAATCAGGATGTTTCCAAGTTTTAAGTTTGTTTGGCCTTCTTTTGAAGTATGTGGACTTTGAGATCAGTTTGTGTTCCCTACAGAGTTCAACAAGTCTTTGACCATTCTTATTTGTTTGTTTATGTAGAGCCCATTTTCCAATGATATCCTGGTATTTCTTTTCTCTTCCAAGTTGGGCACTTAAGTCCCCTAACAGGATCTTGACATTGTTAATATTTACGTGGTTTATTGTTTGGTCAATGAGATCCCAAAACTTTTCTACTCCTTTCCTAGACATTGTTAGAAAATTCTTTTCATTAGTAGAGGCATGGGCATTAATGATGGTATAAATTTGGTTGGATGCTTTTAAACTCAAAGTTGCAATTCTAGGTGAGGTGGTTTGAAAATCAATAATTGAATCTATTATTTTCACATTTACTATAAACCCAGTTCCAAATTGGGAACATTCTTTCATAACCCTTATTCCAGGTTTCCCATTGTAAATTCTGTAGCCTTGTGATTCGAATGGTTCTTCTGCAGTATTTCTCATTTCCTGTTTATCTAATTCATCTGTCAAATTCTTTAGTTTTCCTGCTTTAAGTAGAGAATTAATATTATGAGTTGCAATGTTGTTGATCTGATCTTGTTTGATCCTGTACTTATGAGCTGGCATAAGATTGGGCGATTGACAATGGTCCGACTCATTGATGCCTTCTAGGTGGCTACCCACCGAATCCGATGTAGCCTTCTTGGACAGGACAGTGGAAATTTTTTCCTAAATGACCTTTCCATGGTCGACTTTCGAAGGTAGTTAACCTTGGGTGGGGCAAGTATAGTTAGTATAGTAAGGAAGTATGTGATAGTGAAGGTTTTTGCAGTTTTTGAAATGTTCTGTATTACATGTACGTGCACTGTACACCATGTAATCCTACAGGAACAAATAAAATTCAAAAGTTATTGCAGTTAAGGGACAACCCTATTCCCTGTGGAAGGTCCAGGAGCAAGACGTGCCCAATCCACCCTCCCTATTCCAGTCCTTACCCAGTCCATCTCTACAACCCTTCCAATCCCAACCCCTTGCCATGGGGTTCATATCCACCAACCTGCTGTCCACCACAATTAACAGCCACCAACAAACTGTGGCTGAGAGCCAAGTAGACCACTGTGTGGCACAACATGCCCCTAAACATTACATGCCAGATTTCAATGGCTTCTTCACTACCCGAGCCACCTGTACCAACACTAACTCAAAGGACGGCCTCGGCACTTGTTGGTGACGTCTCTAGGCACGGCGAACGCCAGGTCTGTTGCAGGCAGAAACGCCTGGGCGTGCTTATCACTATAAATCTCTCATTTTTGGACAAAATGTTTGGTATTGTTTTGGATTCTGCAGTTTTATTTAGATGAAAGATTTTCTTACTATCGTGAAGCTACAAATTAAGATCATAGTTCTGTATTACTGAATCCTGTCAAAACAAATGTAGATCAATATGAGAAGATGCTTAGCCCCATCGCAAGCTTCAGAAATTTTACATTCAAGTAACTATATTTACTTGATCCGTTTTGTTACCGAAACTTACCCCAACCCCCTTACAATTAACTTGTTTCTTTTATTTATTTATTTATTTTTGTTTGACATCGTCACTGGAAATGTGAATTAATTTACATGTGTAAATGTCTAATTGTTGCCAGTCATTAGATTACAGTCGTTTTCAATGAAAGGAATTCTAAACAGGAAACAAAATAGCTTCATACATCAAAAATACTGCTGAGCGTAAACTTTTTTAAACATGCACATTAGAAAAGACAAACATTCCCCTATTGCAACTGAAAGGAGAAATTTTATAAGATAAAAAAAATTTTATTTGATAAAACAAGTATCTCTATTTTGCCTTTTCTTCTGTCCCCCACCCCCTCCCCCAATGTGTACAATCGCAAGATATTTCATTAACATTCAGTGCTCCTCACCCCATAGTCAACCAAGATACCTAAAGAAGAGCACCAATATGTTCACAGTTTCTTGTAAAATCAACCCAGTACAAACGTAACTTCCTCAGATTTACAAATAAGGTAAAGAAGCACGAATTCTGTTGCTGCTGGACCATGAAGTTGTTTTTATATGTCAATCCTTAAAACAGGTGGAAATTTAAGTTCAGGAGTACACTATTTGTTAAGAAGTGTAATGAATTGCACAATTAATTGATTGCAGAAATCTCTCAGAACAATGTGTGTTGGTCAACTACCGCCAATAGTTTCACATTTTCCTGTGTCAGAGAGGGAGACACCACCATTATGAGTATGCCTGCAGCAGACCTGGCGTTTGTTGTGCCTAGCTGACGTGACATGACAAACAAGCGCCGAGGCCTTCCTTTGAGTTGGTGTTGCCTGTACCCTCACCTCCACAATCAGATTTCTGAACTGTGCAGACGGGCATTATCCTTACAACACATTCTCCACTCCTGTAATTATCCCAGCCTCAAGCTGCAGTAACATTCTGTCCCCACACCATTCACCCAAAAGTTTCTACTCCCTCAGTCCTTATCACCTCCTCCCCATTCCCATCTCCTAAGTTGTTTTTGCCACCCTCTGCCCACACATGTGCCAATCTTCCTTGCTCGTCTCTTTTCTTCTCTAACTCCCTGCCCTACAAACTCCTGATGCTGCACCTGCTAGCACTATAGTACCTACACACACTGCCCAACGGCATTCCTCACCCGTACACTGCTATCCCTTACCCTTCCCCACCCTCCTCGAGATGGCTGGAACCGTACCATGTGATAATTCCATTCCTGAGCTGCCGGAGATGGCAGTCTCATGTGCGTGAGGTGTGCTCCCTCGTGTGAATGAATGGTGAATGCTTCTCTTTTTCCAACACAGGCTGTGGTTGAAAGCTTACGTGTGTCTTAATTGTGCGTCTGCAGCTTAGTGTGTTATCTTTACAGTAAGAGACTATCTTTTCCTAGCTTGTTGGTATTCCTCCTACCTGAAATTATTATTCAGGTACTGCTGTGATAAAGTGACAATCTTGGAGCTCCCCAGAAACTGGTGCCCATTCTGCCGAACACGTCAATACAAGAGCACCGCCCATAAAGGATGTTCTCATTTACAGTGATACTTGTCGGGCAGAACAGGAATTAGAAAACACAGAGGACATCAACAATTTTTAAGTGAGAAAAATAACATCAAAATCTTAGACCAAAAAGTTCATCACAAATGGTCATTCCTATCACCCCTCTCGAGGTGATTTTGCTTCAATACAAAACTACAGCGTTTTGTCCCATTGACTGATACATTATTGTTGCCAAGTCGAGGGGGGAAAAAAATCTCAAGATAATGTAATGATAAAGACTTCCTTGTCTGTGGAAAACTTGAATTCGGTCACCAAAAGGAAGACAGACACTGAACATTAACTAGTGCGGTTGTCAAAGATGTGGTGGATTCAGTATCAAAAGTGTAATCCTTTCACACCCGTCTCCGAGGAATCTCTTTGACTTCATGTGGAATTTTACTTCAAGCTGAAGTCTAAAATAGGTCACTCAGTTACTCTGTCCAAAATTGAACAATTTCATTGTTATACTTCAATATAAGCTGTACACAGGACCACAGGCTATAATCGAAAGAAAAAAAAAAAAGGAATGTGGGTGAAGGTTTGCCCTTGTTTCCACCTGTTCATCACCACTACTTCCAGAATCTTCTTCCTTCTTTCACTGATGAAGGCACTGGGCCACCGAATGGCAATGACAAGAGCGATGAGCACTAACAGAGATCTTGCAAATACAACATTGTTGACTGTCATGTGTATTTTCATAGAAAATAAAATATCTGTTTGCATGATAAGTGGTGTAACTTCCTGTAGGCCCTTGTCCTTATAACTTGATAAAATTTACTGCAATTGTTATGTTCACTTAGAAAAAGCTGTTCCCATAACATATGATACAAAAGTTAAAAATTGTATTGTTGAATTTCCTACAACAATCCTAGTAAATCCCTTGACACCTCAAACCAAGATGTGGGGTTTATAGGGGGAGGGGGGACTAACACACATCTTGAGTTAATCCTCATAACTATCAGTCTGAGTCAATTAGTGCAAGTCACAAGCTGTTAGCCACAGTGGCTGCTGTAAGCTCTGCCATAGAATTTTTGAAACATAAGATGTGAGTGAGTGAGTGAATGAATGATTGAAATAATAGCATTTCGTATTTTGGACTATTGCTCTGCTTGTTACTCTTACAGAAGGCATAGGGAGGGGGGAACATTTGGTGTTAGCAGAAGAGCCAACATCGTGTTGCAAGTGGAGACTGAAATGCATGCGTTTTAGCTCAAGCAGCTTAGCATGAGGAGGGAAGAACTACACTGACGTGAAGTCTGGATCATGACAAGGAATGAGAATTCAGAAAGCGGACATAATTAGTTTGATACTTAACTTTAATCCATTAATGATGAATGTCGCTCTGGACGGTACATGAGTCACAATATTATCTGTTCAGAATACATTCTTGAAGATAGTACTTATACGAGGGCTATCCGCAAAGTACATGACGTTTTGGAATTAAAAATAAATAAAGTATTGGAAATTTTTTTTGTTACATACAGATGAAAGCCACACTTAAATACTACTTTTCTACATAGTTGCCATTTAAATTAAGGCACTTGTCGTAGCGATGGATGAGCTTGGAAATTCCTTCGTCGTAAAATTCGGCCGCCTGCGCCTTCAACCACGTGGTTACCTCTTCTTTTGGGACAGAAAAGGTGTGATTTTTGTGGATTTCCTGGAAAGAGGCACTACAATAAACTCTCAAAGGTATTGCCAAACTCTGCACAACCTCAGAAGAGCAATACAAAACAAGCGCAGGGGAAAGTTGGGCTCAAAGATCTTGCCGATTCACAACAACGTCCGGGCCCACACGGCAAATGCCACTCGTGAAGTTCTCGAATCTTTTAAGTGGGAGTTGTTTCCTCATCCACCGTAAAGTCCCGACCTGGCACCGAGCAACTTCCACTTATTCCCAGCAATGAAGAAGTGGTTGGCTGTGCAGCGTTTTGATGACGATGCACAGCTTCAAGAAGAGGTAACCACGTGGTTGAAGTCGCAGGCGGCCGAATTTTACGACGAAGGAATTTCCGAGCTCGTCCATCGCTACGATAAGTGCGTTAATTTAAATGGCAACTATGTAGAAAAGTAGTATTTAAGTGTGGCTTTCATCTGTATATAATAAAAACATTTTCCAATACTTTATTTATTTTTTATTCCAAAACGTAATGTACTTTGTGGATAGCCCACATAGTAACTGAATATGGCATCTTGCTAGGTCGTAGCAAATGACGTAGCTGAAGGCTATGCTAAACTGTCGTCTCTGCAAATGAGAACATATATAGACAGTGAACCATCACCAGCAAAGTCGGCTATACAACTGGGGCGAGTGCTAGGGAGTCTCTCTAGACTAGACCTGCCGTGTGGCGGTGCTCAGTCTGCAATCACTGATAGTGGCGACACGCGGGTCTGACATATACTAACAGACCGCGGCCGATTTAAAGGCTACCACCTAGCAAGTGTGGTGTCTGGCAGGACACCGCAGAACAACACTAATGTGAGTTTTTTTATATATAAAGTTTCACCAACTGACAATGAGACCACTTTCCAACTTAACCCCAGACCTTGGACTATGCCACAGATCTGTCTGTAACATCAAATGAGATTCAGAAATTCTAAGGAAATCATTGACTCATTTCTGCATAACTAGTAAATGGAGAAGTAATCATAATATATCAGTTACACAGATGCTGATATGAGGCAAATGCCGCAGGTTTCCAAACACCCATAATCAAATAGCTATGTCTGGTTAGTATGTGACAGCCACATAGAAGGTATTCAAAAGATAAATTTGAAGACAAAGAAGGGTATTCTTGAGTTCATCATTTAATAGTATCCAGATGTCTTCATCTTCAGACCAAAAACTGGCTTTATACAGCTCACCGTGCCAGTCCATCCTGTGCAAGCCCCTTCATTTCTACGTAACTACTGCAGCCTGCATCCACTCTAACATGCATACTTCAATCTAGCATTTGTCTCCCTCTATAGTTTTTAGCACCACACTTCATTCTGTTATCTAACTAGCTGTTCCTTGATTCCCAAGGATGTGTCCTAACAAGCTAGCATCTAGTTTTATGAAGTGATCAAAGCACAGTAGAATGGAATAGAGTGCACTTACGACAAAGGCAGTGTGCTGACACAGTGTATCAGTACAGTGTAATCACACAGCAGTAGTGAAATATCAAAAGCCGAAGCGAGATCATTATTCTGATCTTTGCATAAAGATATAAAAAGAAACTAAGTTCTCCTGGTGATATTTGGCCCTTATAAGATAGCAGGTATTCTTATCCCAAAGCTGTATTTCATGTGGGTCCCTAAACAGCCCACAAAAAAAGGTTTGTACAATGCAGAATTGATAAGACACACATACATTAAGACTAAATGTCTAGGAAGACCTGTCGCATTGAATTTTAGTTTCTTTAACTGCCTTAGACCATAATTTTTAAAAAACTATGTAGCACAAGGGTGCAGTTGCTTCTACCAAGCAGTGAGAATCTTGTGTCTTGCTGTCACTTTGTCAGTAAATTTTAGTGACTGTATGTATAGAGGAAGGTGGGAATTTAAGGAGATGGGACCTGGATAAACTGAAAGAACCAGAGGTTGTACAGAGTTTCAGGGAGACCATAAGGGAGCCATTCACGGGAATGGGGGAAAGAAATACAGTTGAAGAAGAATGGGTAGCTTTGAGGGATGAAATAGTGAAGGCAGCAGAGGATCAAATAGGTAAAAAGATGAGGGCTAGTAGAAACCCTTGGGTAACAGGAGAAATATTGAATTTAATTGATGAAAGGAGAAAATATAAAAACGCAGTAAATGAAGCAGGCAAAAAGGAATACAAACGTCTCAAAAATGCAATCGACAGGAATTGCAAAATGGCTAAGCAGGGATGGCTAGAGGACAAATGTAAGGATGTAGAGGCTTCTCTCACTAGGGGTAAGATAGATACTGCCTACAGGAAAGTTAGAGAGAAATTTGGAGAAAAGAGAACCACTTGTATGAATATCAAGAGCACTGAAGGAAACCCAGTTCTAAGCAAAGAAGGGAAAGCAGAAAGGTGGAAGGAGTATATAGAGGGTCTATACAAGGGCGATGTACTTGAGGACAATATTATGGAAATGGAAGTGGATGTAGATGAAATGGGAGATATGATACTGCGTGAAGTCTGACAGAGCCCTGAAAGACCTGAGTCGAAACAAGGCCCTGGGAGTAGTCAACATTCCATGAGAACTACTGACAGCCTAGGGAGAACCAGTCCTGACAAAACTCTACCATCTGGTGAGCAAGGTGTATGAGACAGGCGAAATTCCCTCAGACTTCAAGAAGAATATAATAATTCCAATCCCAAACAAAGCCGGTGTTGACAGATGTGAAAATTACCGAACTATCAGTTTAATAAGTCACAGCTGCAAAATACTAACACGAATTCTTTACAGATGAATAGAAAAGTGGTAGAAGCCGACCTCGGGGAAGATCAGTTTGGATTCTGTAGAAATGTTGGAACACGTGAGGCAATACTGACCCTATGACTTATCTTAGAAGAAAGATTAAGGAAAGGCAAAACGTATGTTTCTAGCATTTGTAGACTTAGAGAAAGCTTTTGACAATGTTGATTGGAATACTCTTTTTCAAATTCTGAAGGTGGCAGGGGTAAAATAAAGAGAGGGATAGGTTATTTACAATTTGTACAGAAAGCAGATGGCAGTTATAAGAGTCGAGGGACATGAAAGTGAAGCAGTGGTTTGGAAGGGAGTGAGACAGGGTTGTAGCCTCTCCCCGATGTTATTCAATCTGTATATTGAGCAAGCAATAAAGGAAACAAAAGAAAAGTTCGGGGTAGGTATTAAAATCCATTGAGAAGAAATAAAAACTTTGAGGTTCACCGATGACAGTGTAGTTCTGTCAGAGACAGCAAAGGACTTGGAAGAGCAGTTGAAAGGAATGGACAGTGTCTTGAAAGGAGGCTATAAGATTAACATCAACAAAAGCAAAACAAGGATAATTGAATGTAATCTAATTAAATCAGGTGATTCTGAGGGAATTAGATTAGGAAATGAGACATTTAAAGTAGTAGATGAGTTTTGCTGTTTGGGGAGTGTGACGTCGGTGTTATTCGTTATGTGACATACAAAAAAATTACATATATAAATTTATATATTTTTATTTTAATTTATCAGCATGATTCTTTCTCTCAGGGATATTGTTTTTTCTAATCACTTTTACTTACGTGCATAAGTAAATATGAAACGGGTTTTTGAAGGGCCTCAGTTATTCATGTACCAACTTTAGATTTTGATCGTGATGACTAAAACATAGTTGCCATTACCTGAATTGAATGTAATTTTGTTAATTTTTATTTACTTATTGCAAAGCAAGGCTTGAGAGAATTTCGATTGCTGCTGTGGAGCGGCCAAGATAAAACTTACCAAACTCATGGAATCTGTATAATTTAAAAAACATGAACTTTAACATAAATTAATTAGCTGTTGCAATTTAAAGAGGTTCTTATAACGAAACGTCTCGCATTTACAGTTAATGTTAACACTGAAAAATAAATTAATACTTTGGCGCATAATGGCCGACCAGAGGCTGCATCAGAAGATGAGCTTCTCGCAGCACAAATTACTGAAAAAATGCTTATTAAAAATAATTAGCCACTGCGAGCATTTGAGGTGACAACTATTACAAGGAAATTAATTTTGTGTTAACAATTAGTTTATTTTAGTAGAATACAGAAAAACTTACATAAAATACGTGTAGCCGCTCAATGGCTGCCTTCCTTGTATTAAAAAAAATAAAATAAAAATAAAATAAAAACATGATAGTTGAAGTAGGGAGGATGTAAAATGTAGACTGGCAGTGGCAAGGAAAACGTTTCTGAATAAGAGAAATATTGTTAACATCTAGTACAGATCTAAGTGTCAGGAAGTCTTTTCTAAAAGTATTTGTATGGAGTGCAGCCATGAATTGAAGTGAAACAGGGACAATAAATAGTTTAGACAAGAAGAGAATAGAAGCTTTCGAAATGTAGTACTACAGAAGAATGCTGAAGATTACATGGGTAGAGCAAGTAACTAATGAGGAGGTACTGAATAGAATTGTGGAGAAGAGGAATTTGTGGCACAACTTGTCTAGAAGAAGGGATCAGTTGGTAGGACATGTTCTGAGGCATCGAGGGATCACCAAGTTAGTATTGGAGGGCAGCATGGACAGTAAAAATCATAGAGGGATACCAAGAGATGAATACACTAAGCAGATTCAGAAGGATGTAGGTTGCAGTAGTTACTTGGAGAAGAAGAAGAAGCTTGCACAAGATAGAGTAGCATGGAGAGCTGCATCCAACCAGTCTCTGGACTGAAGGCCACAACATGCCATCGAGGTAGGACCTAGACCGTAATAGAAGTAAAACGAGATACAGGAACAATATCATGGTAACCATTTAGAATTGTGGTGTTAAAATTTTTCTGCGTGATGTAGTGTGTTCAACTGTTTTACAATGATAGGATGCCATTATTTGAAGACTCACACTGAGATAGTAATGCAGACGAATTTACCTGGATAGTTACATATTTGGCGAAATGAATGAACGGAGTGTGCACCTGAGTTTTGTTGTCTACATAAGACATAGAGAACACAAGTATCGAGTAAGGAGCAACAAAGAACTACAAGTCCCTCTTGGTCTTCAACTTCGCACCAAAACAATTTACGATTATGTAAGTAGTGTCATGTACATAAAACTTGCTTGCTTACAACTTTAGCAAAACCAAGAGTACTTGTTAGATGCTGTAAAATCTAGAAGAAGGGCACATATTTATAGATAAGCTTCTGGATGATGAAATGCATGTATTCAGGCTTAGCAGGTTTTCAGAAGCCAAAATTAATTGTTAGTAATCGCAGTTTCGAATATTTTTATACGAGTGCTGAACTACATGGTTTGGTTTGTAAATGTTCTTATAGGGAGGTCTTTACTTTGATGTAATTAGTCTCTCTGCAATTTCTCTGGCCTAATGGCTTCAACCAACGTGGATTAATTTTCTATGCTGAAGAATGACTTACCTGTTTCATGAGTAACAACGATTAGCAGTAATTAGTCGAACACGGAATGTACTTTATGGTACAGACAAACGTATGTGTGTGTGTGTGTGTGTGTGTGTGTGTGTGTGTGTGTGTGTGTGTGTGTGTGTGTGTGTGTGTGTGTGTGTTTGCACATATTCCTGTTAATAAATTTAGAAGAGAACAAGATGGTATGAAGTGTGAAAACAGAATTCTTCTGACTGGATTGAAAGTTAAATCCACGGACTAATTTAAGCCCATGTACACTTAACAGTTTGAAACAAACCTAAGATGGGTTGAAGATCTTTTAAAATATAGAGACTAATTCACTGCAACATAAGGTGTTATGAATTATAATTATACGTTTGGAACAGAATACCGAAGGAGCACACACACACACACACACACACACACACACACTCTGCACCTATAAATGAGAGGTTAAATTAGGGGAGGGTCATATATTCAATGATAAATCGTTCAAATATCACTTGCAGAAAACATTCTTGGCAGATTAAAACTGTATGCTGTACTGGAACTTGAGGCCAAAACCTTGCCATCACGAGCAATACTCTTACTTATTCAGTTTTGTAGTCACGACTCTTTCTCCTCTTGTACTACCATCCAAATATCACAGATATTCTTCTGCATACCTCACAGGACTAACAACTACTAGAAGAAGTGAGACTTTTGAGAAACAGATTAGCCAAAGCCAAGGTGTAGTTTCCAGAGTTAAGTGTTCACTCAGCAGTTCAGAGGTTCTTTTTGTAAATGGTTTCCCTCGACATCTTTTTTCTTAGGTGTGCTAGGCCAGTAAAGTATGCAGGGAAGTCCTTTTTAACTTTGGATGGCAGGAGAAATGGTAGTGGCAGAAGTGAAGTTGTGTGGGATATTGTGGAACGTAACTGGAGAACTCACAAAAAGTGAGGTTCGAGTTTGTATCCTGACATGGCACACAGTTTTAATCTGCCAGTAAGATAGAAAAAGGTGCACACACACTACTACACAGGGAAACATTTATTGAGCAAATGAACATACGTGGCAAATAAATATACATCAATCTATACAGGTGTTGACATCTCTGCTTAGAAAAGCTCGTGTAACAGAAGTTTATACAAAGCAATCCGAGCAATAGATTTTTACTTGGGGCATACTCAATCGGATGACTTCACTGGTAAAGTTGCACACTAAGTGGTGACATACAAGGAGAAAGGTTCAAATTATTCAGGTGTTCAAGTTCCCAACGGGCATCCACCTCCAACCCGTAAACTCAGAAAAGCAACAAAGCGCGACGTTGCGACCAGTGGCTGAGGGACCTCCCGGCGGCGTCCTGTACGTAGGCCAGCGACAGAGTGTCCAGTCGCGGCAGTGACGACACCATTCCAGAGAGTACGTCCACATCGTCCCCGCACCTTCTCGGACCAACGTCTCGAGCCGCGTCAGATTGCACGGGCTCGACAGTTCCGACGTGTCGGGCCAGGTAGAGTTCTTGAGGCAGAGGCGGCGCAGTCTGCGACAGTAGCGGAGGAAGCCCAGTTGGACCAGCTCCGTGTTGCAGAGGTTCAGTTCCTCGAGCAGCCGCAGGAACGGGAGCACCTCAGAGAGTTCGTCACCGGTCAGAGCGTTGTTGACGAGGCAGAGCGAGCGGAGTCCGGTGGGCAGGTGCTTCAGACCCGTCAGCACCACGTCCTCGGCCTCGACGCGGAGCTCCCGCAGCTGGCTGGAGAACCGCAAGAAGGACAGGTCCGAGAGCATTCTGCAACGGTCCAACTGCAGCTTCTCGAGAGACCTCAGACCTGCCGCAGCCACCTCCATATCCGCTCCCCCCACACGGCAGTCGCACAGCCGTAACATCTGCAGTTTCCCGAGGTGGCGGAGCTCCGCGTACGCAGCCGACGGCAAGTCGTCGCAACTTTCCAGTTCCAGTTCCTCCAGTTTATCCGAGCAGTGCCGTAGGAACGTCAGGTCGTTCAGACTGCGGCAGTGGATTCTCAGAATCTCCAGCCGGCCGAGCGCTTCCAGAGAGTCCAAGTAGTTCGCCGACAGGGACTCTACGTCGAGGCTCAGCTCCGTGAGAAACGGGCACAGCTCCAGGGCAGAGATGATGGCACATTCCGCCATAGTGCCCGGCTTGAAGAGTGTCAGTGTCGGGTTCCCTCTGACGATCTTCAGCGTCCGGAGTGCTGTAAAACAGATAGGCGAACGAGAAGAGAAGATGATATCTGCAATGCTGAGATCAGTTGTCACGTGCGTAGACCCTAGTCTCTGACAGTCCTGCACAGCTCGTATGTCAGACATGTTGGTCACTGACAGAAACAACTGCGGGTAGTAAATTTTCACCTCAAACATTTTGGCCACCTTGATTTCGATTTCCTGCAACAGTGGTACGATGGACAATACGGCGCACGTCTCAGCAGATTCTCTCGGACTTCTATTGCTTTTCCCTTTCCACAGGTGGGTGAACCCTGTCACAATTTTGTACCACTGCTTGCACACAGTAGCACATCGGACCAACTCTGGGATGGGCAGATAGGCAAAGACGCAAAACAGTACGTCGTCCGGCGGGTTGCAGGCGAGTGTTGGCGATTCCATTTCTGTGGACAGAAAGTTAACAGTTATTCCACAGAATAAGTATCGCTAAAGATTTCGTGCATGTCACTTTTATTTAAGGTATGTAAGAGAATGTCAGGCAGGGCAATTTCATGTCAAATTATACGAGGGCGGTTCAGAAAGTAACCTCCGATTGGTCACTGTGCGTGTTGTGGGGGGAGTAGCGACGCCATCTGTGCGTTCACGCACTCAACAGGTCAGTCGGCATCAAGCCGTGGTCGAGTGAACGTCGTACCTGCGCTAGTTTAGTTTTTGTGGTAGTTTGAAATGTGTGCTGCAATAGAAAATCCCGCCAAGTGTGAAGTGCGTGCTGTCATAAGGTTTTTTTACAGCCAAAGGATATTCTGCAGCAGCTATTCATCGTGAGCTTTGTGCCGTGTATGGACCAAGAGTTATGAGTGAAGGAGTTGTCCGTGAATGGGTACGTTTATTTAAAAGTGGACGAGAAAACGTTCATGATGAAGAGAGGAGTGGTAGACCATCATTGGTGACTGACGAAATCGTTCAGACAGTTGATGCAAAAGTTCGTGAAAATCGACGTTTCTCAATGTCGGAGTTGTCTACTGGTTTTCCACAGATTTCTAAGACTCTCTTGTACGAGATAGTGACAGCAAGATTGGGTTACCGTAAGTTCTGTGCACGATGGGTGCCCAAAATTCTTACCGACCACCACAAAACTCAAGGAATGACCTCTGCATTAGACTTTCTGTCACGTTATGAGGACGAAGGAGAACCATTGTTAAACAGAATCGTGAGCGGTGACGAAACCTGGATTAAGTACGTGAACCCTGAGACAAAAGAACAATCAAGGATGTGGGCACATTCAAATTCGCCTACCAAACCAAGAAAAGCCTCGCAAAATTTTTCTGCCAGAAAACTGATGGCAACGGTGTTTTGGGATGCCAAAGGGGTGTTGTTGGTTGAATTCATGGAACGTGGTACGACCATTAATCAAGACGTGTACTGTGAAACAATAAAAAAGTTACGACGGGCTATACAGAACAAACGCCGTGGTATGCTGACTTCCGGTATCGTTTTTTTGCACGATAACGCCCGTCCTCACTCTGCTCGCAGAACAACGGCCCTTCTTGAGTCCTTCAAGTGGGGCGTTATCAACCATCCACCTTACAGCCCAGACCTGGCGCCAAGTGATTATCACCTCTTCATGCATTTGAAGAAATGGCTCGGGTCACAGCGGTTTGATGACGACGAAGAGCTCAAAGATGCGGTCACAGGCTGGCTCCAGGCACAAGCGGGTGATTTTTATGCAGAAGGAATTTCAAAGCTTGTGAAGAGATATGATAAGTGCCTCAATCGCTATGGAGACTATGTAGAAAAATAGTGCAAAGATGTAGTTGTAAGATGTATATATTAAAATATTTTTATTTAACTTGCTGTATTTTTTTAAATCAACTGGAAGTTACTTTCTGAACGGCCCTCGTACAAGCCACATTAACTCAATCGTGAATTTCTGTGGAAAAAAATGTACATCAGACATCTGTATCACCTGTGTTAATAAATAAAATATTTTCATTTTAAACTCATAAAAACTGTGCAATATATTCTTTGCTTAATGTGTTAGTAGTTACTGCTATCAAAGTGGGTAATACACTCCTGGAAATTGAAATAAGAACACCGTGAATTCATTGTCCGAGGAAGGGGAAACTTTATTGACACATTCCTGGGGTCAGATACATCACATGATCACACTGACAGAACCACACGCACATAGACACAGGCAACAGAGCATGCACAATGTCGGCACTAGTACAGTGTATATCCACCTTTCGCAGCAATGCAGGCTGCTATTCTCCCATGGAGACGATCGTAGAGATGTTGGATGTAGTCCTGTGGAACAGCTTGCCATGCCATTTCCACCTGGCGCCTCAGATGGACCAGCGTTCGTGCTGGACGTGCAGACCGCATGAGACGACGCTTCATCCAGTCCCAAACATGCTCAATGGGGGACAGATCCGGAGATCTTGCTGGCCAGGGTAGTTGACTTACACCTTCTAGAGCACGTTGGGTGGCAAGGGATACATGCGGACGTGCATTGTCCTGTTGGAGCAGCAAGTTCCCTTGCCGGTCTAGGAATGGTAGAACGATGGGTTCGATGACGGTTTGGATGTACCGTGCACTATTCAGTGTCCCCTCGACGATCACCAGTGGTGTACGGCCAGTGTAGGAGATCGCTCCCCACACCATGATGCCGGGTGTTGGCCCTGTGTGCCCCGGTCGTATGCAGTCCTGATTGTGGCGCTCACCTGCACGGCGCCAAACACACATACGACCATCATTGGCACCAAGGCAGAAGCGACTCTCATCGCTGAAGACGACACGTCTCCATTCGTCCCTCCATTCTCGCCTGTCGCGACACCACTGGAGGCGGGCTGCACGATGTTGGGGCGTGAGCGGAAGACGGCCGAACGGTGTGCGGGACCGTAGCCCAGCTTCATGGAGACGGTTGCGAATGGTCCTCGCCGATACGCCAGGAGCAACAGTGTCCCTAATTTGCTGGGAAGTGGCGGTGCGGTCCCCTACGGCACTGCGTAGGAACCTACGGTCTTGGCGTGCATCCGTGCGTCGCTGCGGTCCGGTCCCAGGTCGACGGGCACGTGCACCTTCCGCCGACCACTGGCGACAACATCGATGTACTGTGGAGACGTCACGCCCCACGTGTTGAGCAATTCGGCGGTACGTCCACCCGGCCTCCCGCATGCCCACTATACGCCCTCGCTCAAAGTCCGTCAACTGCACATACGGTTCACGTCCACGCTGTCGCGGCATGCTACCAGTGTTAAAGACTGCGATGGAGCTCCGTATGCCACGGCAAACTGGCTGACACTGACGGCGGCGGTGCACAAACGCTGCGCAGCTAGCGCCATTCGACGGCCAACACCGCGGTTCCTGGTGTGTCCGCTGTGCCGTGCGTGTGATCATTGCTTGTACAGCCCTCTCGCAGTGTCCGGAGCAAGTATGGTGGGTCTGACACACCGGTGTCAATGTGTTCTTTTTTCCATTTCCAGGAGTGTATTTTTTCTGTGTAAAGTGTCAGAAATTTTTCAACATTCTGCGTATTTCACATCACTGAATTTCTAATGTAGAACATGCATATTGACAACACTCTTTCCATCTTTCTTCCATTTATAACAAACGAATGAGAACTTGCACATGAATTGTTCTGCACAGACTTTTGTTTTTTTTTGTTTGAATTTTTTGTTAGATACAATGTCAGTGAGGAAAAACAGGAATGAAAGAGCGATGTGTGCGGAAGATGAAGAAAGACAAGAAGATGGTGTTTAAGAGAGTGAAAACGCTTCCCAATTGTTGGAAATCGGTCAGAGGTGTTGCAGAAATACCTCGGTCCTGAAGTAACTGTGTTACCATCACATCCGTTGTGCAGGAATGGTTATACTCACTACAACAAGAAATTTCACTGAACTTCTTGTTGTAGGCAACCTGAATAATCATCATCACTGGAATGCGATCTCAGGAAGACAATGCAGATGTTTATATTCCTGAGTGTGAAGTAGTTGATGTGTTGAATGTCAGCATATCTAATTTAGCATCTAATAGGTCCCCTTTTAAATGGCTAGGTAAGATAAGAAGCACAAGAACACAACAGTATGTAGAAAGAAAAGTGGAAGAAGTTGCACAAAGTTTTACAGAACCAACATCTACAAAATTTACTGAAGTTTATAATGAGGAGGCACTTGATGCAGAACCTAAATATAATGACAAATGCACTCAGTGTGATATGTGGTTTCAAAACCTAAACACTACTATTTTATTACAATGAAATGAACACCCTTAACTGCTTACAGGCGTTGACATACGTCAACTGGGACAGATGAAAATGTGTGCCCCGACCGGGACTCGAACCTGGGATCTCCTGCTTACATGGCAGACGCTCTATCAATCCAAGCCACCGAGGACACAGAGGATAGCGTGACTGCAGGGATTTATCTCTGGCACTCTTCCCACGAAACCCACATTCTCAACGTATTGTCCCGCACTACATTCATAGCGTCCCCGCCCATTATACTCATTACTCGCGGCACATTGCCAATTCCCGTAAGAGTTTCGGCACTGTTTGTGCATTCAATGTTAACAAATTTCTCTTCTTCAGAAATGCTTTCCTTGCCATTGCCAGTCTACATCTTATATCCCCTCTACTTCGACCATCATCAGTTATTTTGCTCCCCAAATAGCAAAACTCCTTTAGTACTTTAAGTGCCTCATTTCCTAATCTAATTTCCTCAGCATCACCTGACTTAATTCGACTACATTCCATTATCGTTGTTTTACTTTTTTTGATGTTCATCTTATATTCTCCTTTCAAGACACTGTCCATTCCATTCAACTTCTCTTCTAAGTCCTTTGCTGTCTCTTACAGAATTATACTGTCATTAGCAAACCTCAAAATTTTTATTTCTTCTCCGTGGATTTTTAATACCTACTTCGAATTTTTCTTTTGTTTCCTTTACTGCTTGCTCAATATAGAGATTGAATAACATTGGGGAGAGGCTACAACCCTGTCTCAGTCCCTTCCCAACCACTGCTTCCCGTTCATGCCCCTCGACTCTTATAACTGCCATCTGGTTTCTGTACAAGTTGTAAATAGCCTTTCGGTCCCTGTATTTTTGACACCTACCACCTTCAGAATTTGAAAGAGAGTAATCCAGTCAACATAGTCAAAAGCTTTCTATAAATCTACAAATGCTAGGAACGTAGGTTTGCCTCTCCTTAATCTTTCTTCTAAGATAAGTCGTAAGGTCAGTATTGTCTCACGTGTTCCAATATTTCTACGGAATCCAAACTGATCTTCCCTGAGGTTGGCTTCTACCAGTTTTTCCATTAGTTTGTAAAGGATTCACGTTAGTATTTTGCACCTGTGACTTATTAAACTGATAGTTCGGTAATTTTCACATCTGTCAACACCCGCTTTCTTTGGGATCAGAATTATTATATTCGTCTTTAAGTCTGAGGGTATTTCACCTGCCTCATACATCTTGCTCACCAGGTGGTAGAGTGCTCTGTCAAACTCCTCACACTGTATCATATCTCCTATTTGAACTCCATCTACATCCTCTTACATTTCCGTAATATTGTTCTCAAGACATCGCCCTTGTATAGGCCCTCTATATACTCCTTCCACCTTTCTGCTTTCCCTTCTTTGCTTAGAACTGGGTTTTCATCTGAGCTCCTGATATTCATACAAGTGGTTCTCTTTTCTCCAAAGGTCTCTCTAATTTTCCTGTAGGCAGTTTCTATCTTAACCCTAGTGAGAGAAGCCTCTACATCCTTACATTTGTCCTCTAGCCATCCTTTCTTAGTCATTTTGCACCTCATGTCGATCTCATTTTTGAGGCATTTGTATTCCTTTTTGCCTGCTTCATTTACTGCATTTTTATATTTTCTCCTTTCATCAATTAAATTCAATATTTCTTCTGTTACCCAAGGATTTCTACTAGCCCTCGATTTTTTACCTACTTGATCCTCTGCTGCCTTCACTATTCCATCCCTCAAAGCTACCCATTCTTCTTCTACTGTATTTCTTTCCCCCATTCCTGTCAATTGTTCCCTTATGCTCTCCCTGAAACGCTGGTTTAGTCAGTTTATCCAGGTCACATCTCCTTATATTGACACCTTTTTGCAGTTTCATCAGTTTTAATCTACAGTTCATAACCAATAGACTACAGTCAGAGTCCATATCTGCCCCTGGAAATGTCTTACAATTTAAAACCTGGTTCCTAAATCTCTGTCTTACCATTATATAATCTATATAATCTTTTAGTATCTCCAGGATTCTTCCATTTATACAACCTTCTTATATGATTCTTGAACCAAGTGTTAGCTATGATTAAGTTATACTCTGTGCAAAATTCTACCAGGCGGCTTCCTTTCATTTCTAACTCCCAATCCATATTCACCTACTATGTTTCCTTCTATCCCTTTTGCTAATCTCGAATTCCAGTCACCCATGACTTAAATTTTTGTCTCCTTTCACTACCTGTATAATTTCTTTTATCTCATCATACATTTCATCAATTTCTTCATCATCTGCAGAGCTAGTTGGCATATAAACTTTTACTACTGTAGTAGGCGTGGGCTTCGTGTCTATCTTGGCCACAATAATGCGTTCACTATGCTGTTTGTTGTAGCTTACCCACACTCCTATTTTTTTATTCATTATTATACTTACTCCTGCATTACCCCTATCTAACTTTAACCTATCCATGCTCCTTTTTAAATTTTCTAACCTACCTGCCCGATTAAGGGATCTGACATTCCATGCTCCGATCCGTAGAACGCCACTTTTCTTTCTCCTGATAACAATGTCCTCCTCAGTTCCCTGCCCAGAGATCCGAATGGGGGACTATTTTATGTCCGGAATATTTTACCCAAGAGGACGCCACCATCATTTAATTATACAGTAAAGCTGCATGCCCTCGGGTAATACTACGACCGTAGTTTCCCCTTGCTTCCAGCTGTTCGCAGTACCAGCACAGCAAGGCCGTTTTGGTTATTGTTACAAGGCCAGATCAGTCAATCATCCAGACTGTTGCCCCTGCAACTACTGAAAAGGCTGCTGCCTCTCTTCAGGAACCACACGTTTGTCTGGCCTCTCAACACATAGCCCTCCGTTGTGGTTGCACATACGGTACGGCCATCTGTATCGCTGAGGCACACAAGCCTCCCCATCCGTGGTTCATGTGGGGGGTGGGGATTTTATCTACAGTACCCAAAAGATTATGCAATAGGACAGAATTGAGTGGAATACGGACGTCTACAAGTGAACACAGTAGGAGAGATTAGTCAGTGCAAATCAGACAGAACTGAGACATTTGATGCTTGTATCACCTCGGAGTCCAGATATAGGTGTGAAGGTCTCAAAAGTGTGAGTAACAATTTTCCTGAAATTATTAACACGTTCTCTGTAAGTTGGTAGTGACTAAATGCCACATTCATATCTGCAGACAGTGCAGAATCCTACTAACAGTTATACATGGAGAAAATGAATAAATAAAATCATGTTTACATATTGATCGGGTGTGCAGAAAAAAGCTCTAACTGGAAATTAAAAATATTGAGCAATAAAATATTAACAGAGTTTGGAGATTTAAACATCCTTCACACACACACACGCACACACACACACACACACACACACACACACACACACACACACACACACACACAGACCCGTGCGAAAATAGTAATTATAGTATGGGATGTCGCGATAAGGGAAGCGTCCGATTCCACCCCTCTGCTTTGACCAATGACGCCACCAATATGGCGAAAACGACCATCCACAGCAACTCCCGTACCGTTCCTACGACGTTATCATATAAACATGACAACAAACACGAGAATAGATCGAAAAATCACCAAACAAATATTCCTCCAAATATATAATGAAACTAAAGGGACAAGTGGGGGAAATTAGGGGTTTTTGGGTGGGGACAAACTAAATACAGACACACACCACTACACCAAACGACAAACAGCACTAAAATAACAAGACCCCACAACCTTCCCAAATTCCATTACACACAAAATCCACTGGAATCGATCGCTTCCATGATTATGTCAACAGAAACAACTGATACCACACTATAAATCTCAAATTTCACCACCGCCACACTTAATCCTACCAAAGAAAGAAAGCACTAGAAAATGAAAATTGGAATCTAACACTTCCCTTGACCTCGGATGTTATTATTCAAATTTTATCCAGTCGGCTCCTTTGGGAGTTTGCTGCCAACAGCAAATCTTAGACCACAAAAACTTTACGGTTACCTTACAACAATGGAATGGCAATTGACATAGTATTCTGTAGCATGCTTTGGTTTTTGATGGGTTTTCTTCTTCGATAACGTTATTTGTAAAAGTAATTATATAAATAAAGGCTGCATATCTTTTTTACAAAATAGTATTTCCCATCGAATGCTTACTCTGAAATTTTCTAGCTCATCTGGGATGTCAACAGTGGATCTTTCAGTCATAACATCATCGACAATGCGATGGGTGTGCTTTTGTTAGACAATGTAAGTGCAGGGCACGTGACGTCCTTAGCCAATCAGAACACAGAACAGAGCACATTACACGTTGTGTAATCAGCCAATCACATATCCACGCCGCGAACACACAAACGTTAAGCATGAAACTTGAACAGACACTGGAAAGTAATGTAGAATATATGCAGCACCAAGCAAAGCGATGCTGTAACATAAATTTAGTTTTGAGGAAATTGGAAACATACGTTTCGCCACAAGGCACGGAATTTTTGTTGCCAGTCATGCTTGCAACATTCTTCAAAAGAATTATTGCTTCACAGTTCCGCCGGGCGGGTTAAGTTTATCCGCTTCAGCAAAAAAGTGCTTTACAGTAAAACTTCGTTAACACGAATCCGAAGGGAACCGAAAAATTTAGAGTTCGTGTTAAAAAAAATCGTGTTAAGTGTAAAACACAGATTTTAATAAGTATACATGTACAGCAGTACACTAATGTGTAATACACTACTCTTTGAATCACGTTATTGTAGACTTACAACACTATAAAGTGATTGTAAAATTACAAGTAGGCCTACTCACAAATTATGTACGTTACTTTCTTGGAAAAAATTCGGTCATGGTTCGCTGACGTTCATGGGAACGATAATATTTTGTAATTTCACAACCAATTGTAACGATAGCGTCCGTAAACCCAGAAGTGACGTCGGATGTTGAAGCGAACCGTTCTAAACAGTCTAAGGCTGTAAACATCTCCTGACAGGTAGTTGGAATGGTATCTGTATTCTCTTCCTCTTCACTTTCTTCTGATGGCCCTCTTGCACCTCGTTCACAGCTTTTGGCACATCCGATTCCACAGAAGCACATACGGCATCATCGTCTACACTAATGAATTCTTCGAAACTAATCACAGGCTTCGCAACGTCCTCCAGAACTGTCCGTTCATCAGGTGAAGTGGCATCTTCTAACTCGTGGACATCTTCAGTGTTGCTATGTCTCCAAGCTCTGTTCAAGCACTTCCCTGTATGATGTGGCGATACTGAGTTCCAGGCTGCTGTGATGGGATTTTATTGCGTCAAGCAGATTCCAATTTGGGGTTGCACTATTGTTTTCAGCGGCACGAATTGCTGCTCTTACAAGTCGCTTGCGATAAGCTCTCTTTATGAGAGAGATTATGCCTTGGTCCAAAGGCTGAAGGCGGCTTGTGGCGTTGGGTGGAAAAAAAACTGAACCTTTATGTTGGATAGGTTCAGATCATCAACGTTATGGGCAGTACATCTGTCCAATGTACGAAGAACGTGTCTATTTTGAGCAACCATTCGACTGTTGAAACGAAGAAGCCACTTGAGAAATGATGTGCCATCGATCCAAGCTTTCTTGTGGTGACAGTAGATGCAAGGTAAAGTGTCCATATTTATGTTTTTTGAAACAACGTGGTTTCTCGGATTTACCGATAACCTCACTGCCGTCAGCATTACAGCACAGTACAACAGTCACACGTTTTTTGCTTCGTGCTCCACCGTGACACTTATCACCTTTTATCCCCAGGGTGTAATTTGGAAAAAGATTGTAGAAAAATCCAGTTTCATCCATGTTAAACACATCGCACGAGGCATACTTTTCCCTCACTCAGTCTGAATTCATGCAACCAGCCGTTCGCACTTTCTTCATCAACTTTATCTGCTTCACCACAAATTTGTACAGATGAAATTGAATGTCTTTTTTGGAATCGATACAACCAACCAGCAGAACAACGGAAGTCTTCGATGCCCATATCTTTAGCAATATCATTTGCTTTTGACTGAATCACAGAGCCAGTTAAAGGTATGTTAGATGCAGTGGCGTAGCGTGAGGGGAGACTTTGAGACTTAGTTCAAATGGTTCAAATGGCTCTGAGCACTATGGGACTCAACATCTTATCTCATAAGTCCCCTAGAACTTAGAACTACTTAAACCTAACTAACCTAAGGACATCACACACACACCCATGCCCGAGGCAGGATTCGAACCTGCGACCGCAGCAGTCCCGCGGTTCCGGACTGCAGCGCCAGAACCGCTAGACCACCGCGGCCGGCTTGAGACTTAGTGCTTAAAAAAGATGCAACAGTAATTCATAACAAAAATATAAACAACTTTCTACTAAGAGCACTAAATGTGCGAAGACATGTTTTGTAGCCCGCGCCGCCGCACCCTGAGTATTGGTGTATCTGCCTGCTTGAGACTCGAATGTAGACTTGGCCACTGTTTCTATACAGTGTATCGATACGTGGAACTGTTTCAGTGTTTCGGAATGGTTGTGGTTCACTGTTTCGAAACAGTGGTGTTTCATTCTGCCCCTGTCTCGGACCAGATTCGATCTCGAGCCAGACACAGAAACTGTATCGTTGTTTCAAAATAAGGCTGTTTCAGTCCACCTGTCCCTGGAACGGACTAATTGTATCGAAACAGTGATGTTTCATTTTACTCTGTGTCGGACGAGATTCGGACTCGGCACAGGTACTGAAACACAACATACTACTTCATGAAACTCTTTCAAGAGTGTCGAAATCTTTTTGATAAGCAATAGCATGAAGCTTAAGATATCCGAAAATAAAGCTTCGTTTCTAGCTGACTGTCCTGTTTCGAAATGGCGTAACATCTGCTTTATAAACACTAAACAAACAATAAAACAACGCATACTATTCACATTCTAAATAATAAATATGTGAAAATCATTCAGTTAAATTACACTTTTTTTATAACATACGCTTCTCTGTTCATGTACAGTAATCACATTAAGAAACGCAAGTAAGCCTACAACATTTTGAATAAAAAAGGCGTAGAGAGACAGTTATTAGACGTATACATAAATTTGATGTAGGTATAATTGCAAGCAATCTGTTTGACATATCACTGATAGTGTAATGGTGAACGGGAAGGGCTGGGAAGCATGGTGAATTTATAGTAATGGCTCGAAACACCTTGAAAGACAAAAAAATTTCTGTTATATTTTGTTATTTATTCGAATTATTTGGCGTTATTTGTGAGTCTATAGTCACTGTGCCTATTATCCACAATGATTCCCTTTGTGTAGATGGAAATTAGCAGGATGGGTATATTACCCATACTAACGGAATGTGTGTTTCTGCAGTTTGCTCCCACCTGCAGTTCCGTTCTTGGTGGTTCTTCTGTCTTCAGCTATGGCTGTCCTCAGCCAATCGAAAAGTATGAAAGTCACGCGACACGAAAGCAGCGCATTTGCTGCAGGAAACACGAAACTGCCAAGACGCCTAACTGATAGTTTCATACTTTCTGCGGCATGATTAGCGCTCTCGCACCTCATTTGTGTTTATATGGACATACTTATACAGTAGACATTCAAGATGATAAAATGTGTAGGTTTATTAGAATACAAAACACAAACTGTTTCACTGTTTCGAAACAACGTATCGGAACATTACATTGTAGTGTTTCATTTGTTTCGAAACAATTACGTGTTTCAGTTTGCCCATTTCTACTCGAATGCTCTCAGTCCCTGCAACGATCTGTCTGTGCAAATGTCTGCGCACATCACATCTGCGCAGACAGATCGTTGCGTGTGGACAGAAGATTTGCACCAACCTGAGGTGTGTGCAAACCTGGAAGTTGGAGTTGGAGGTTTGAGCGAAACCTCTCAAATCTGTGGGTTCAAAGCACATCTGCGCAGACAAGTTGGAGCGTGTGGACAGGAGATCGCCGCAAATCTGGCGCGAAACAGCTGTTTGCTCAGTCTAGTGTTTGTATTTGTGCGCACAGGGCCTTAAAATGGCTGATACACGTCAGTGTTCTCGAGAGTTTGTAAGTGAATTCATTGAAATATGTAGAAACCACCCATGTTTGTGAAAGATTAAAAGTAAAGAATATAGTGACCGAGACAAAAAGACAGCAGCATACAATGCTCTAATTGAAAAATTGCGGGCAGTTGACGCCTCGGCAAACAGAGAAACAGTAATAAAAATATAAATTCGTTGCGAACTGGCGAAATTATTTGCGGATGGATGTCGAAACTTATAATTATCTCTTAAAGCTTGAAACCCCTCATATTATGAGAAAAAATACTTGTCTGAGAAGGGCAATTTCTCCTCTTGAACGGCTGGCGGTAACATTAAGATTCCTAGCAACAGGAAGGAGCTACAAGGATTTGGAATTTTCAACTGCAATATCGAAACAAGCGTTGAGTGAAATAATACCCAACACATGTGAAGCTATTTACGCTGTCCTGAAGGATGAGTTCATGAAGGCAAGTCAAGTAAATTAAGTCTGTCAGCGAACTGTTTACCGAAAAGAGTTATCCAAAGTTCAGAAATCTAGAAGATCTGGTATAGGAGTAGATCAAGTATACCAGCCAACGTTATGGTATTTTGATCTGATTGGCTTTCTTAGGGATCAAGAAACACCAAGACCAAGCAGGAGCACAATTAAAGATGAAATTGGAGTGTCAATGTGCGAGGAAATGGAACACGAGGTAATGTAAAACAAAACAGGTTCGCCCTGCAACTCTCCCAGTAACTTACGTGAGAAAACTGCTTTCGCTTTAGCAGCCACTATCTACACCATTTTGACCGCTTTCTCTGTTTCCTGCGGTTGGTCTGAATGTTTTTTGCAACACAAGTTGCTAACACAGACCACAACAGAACTTCCTCCATTTCTATATTTCAAAATAACTGAATTAAATTTTTGACGTTTACGGGGAGCGTAGTCGCTGGCCACTGATAGTTCTTTTCTACACCGACAGATGGCGGGCGAGTAGTAGATTGGGGTTTGTGTCGTGTAAACAAACCACATTTGCAGCGATCTTTTGCATGTACAGACATCTGCGCCGATGTCTGCGCAGACAGATCGTTGCGTGTGGACCGGGCTTCAGTGTCATTCTCGGCTCCCCCTCCCCTCCCCCCTGCCCCTTGCACGAAGGCCGGTGCACTGCACTTGCTAGTAGAGACATAACACATAACTGTTTCGAAACAAATGAAACAATACAATGTAATGTTTCGAAACGCTCTTTCGAAACAGTGAAACAGTTTGTGTTTTGTAATAGTACTGGAGGCGGGAGCAAACTGCAGAAACAACGGATACGCTACTGGGATTCCCAAATTTCGTTAGTATGGATAATATATACCCGGCCTGCTAATATTCATGCACACATTTGGAGAATAGGCACATTGACTATAGACTCATGAATAAAGCCACATAATTCGAAAAAATAACGAAATATAAGAGAAAAAAATTTTTGTCCCTCAAGGTGTTTCAAATCATTACTATAAATCCTCCATGCTTCCCAGCCCTTCCCGTTCACCATTACATCATCAATGATCCGTCAATCACATTGCTTGAAAGTACATCCAATTTACGTATATGTCTAAAAACTGCCACTCTACGCCTTTTCTAATTCAAAATGTTGTAGGTTTACGTGAGTTTTTTTAATGTGATTACTGTACATGAACAGAGAAGCATATTTTATAGGACATGTGTAATTTAACTGAATGTTTTTCACACTTTTATTACTTTGAATGCGAACAGTGTGCTTTATTTTATTGTTTGTAAGTGTTTATAAAGCATATATTACGCCATTTCGGAATAGAGCAGTCAATTAGAAACGAAACTTTATTTTCAGAAATCTTAAGCATCGTGCTGTTGTGTGTCAAAAAGATTTCGACACTCTTGAAAGAGTTCGATGAAGTAGTATGTTAAACGTATTTCCGTATCTGTGCCGTGCCCGAATCTCGTCCGAGACAAAGTGAAATGAAGCATCACTGTTTCGATACAGTTAGTCCGTCCAAGCACAAATTGACTGAAACAGCGTTATTTTGAAACAACGATACAGTTTCTGTGGCTGGCTCGAGATCGAATCTGGTCCCGTTATCCGACACAGTGCGGAATGAAACACCACTGTTTCGAAACAGTGAAACATAGCAGTTTCGAAACAGTGAAACAGTTCCACGTATCGATACACTGTATCGAAACATTGAAACAGTGGCCAAGTCTACTTGCTAGCAGGTATCTGCCGCTTGTATGCTGGCTTTTAACACGGAAGTGAACAGTCGCACGGTTTGTGTTCATAGGCATTCTTGAGTGATTGTAGTGCATATTTGCGTTGTGTCGCCAACATGAGTGAGCCAGCAACTGAACACCTTATAGAACTTTTATTAAAAACGCCTTTTTCTACATTAATGCACTAAAAAAAGTGCGAATTGAAGAACAAATGGCCTCCTGTATTTTTAAGTGAAGCCAAACAAAAACGCACTTTTCAGACAGCCTGGTACGAAAAGTATGCTTGGCTGACTGCGAATGCAGTTAATAACATATTATATTGTTATACATTTCTTCTGTTTGGTGGTGAAAATGAATGATGCAATCAGAGCATTTTTACAATAAAGAAATTTTACAGGAAAGCACAAAAGCATCAGATATCAAAACGTCACCTGCAGAACAAAGAATAATTTCAGTTATTGGACAAAAGTAGAATTGAGCACGCCCTTTCTGAAGCTGCTCGTCTGACAGCAATAAAATTCAACAAACAAGTTGCACCCAGTAGGAGAGTATTGGCTCGTCTTAGTCAGGCAATTGTATTTCTTTGTAAACAAGAAATAGCGTTTCGCGGCCATCGAGAAGACGAATCCTCCAGCAACAACTGTAACTATCTGAAATTGTTGGATTTACTAGCTCAAGGAGAGCAGGTAATCCGAGACCATCTATCATCGTCTTCAACCTTTAAAGGAACTTCTCCAGATATACAGAATGATGTAATGGAAATGATAACTCTGGCAGTTAATGAGAAAATAAAATCTGAAATTCAGAACTGCAATTTCATTTCGATTTAGGCTGATGAAACATTAGACGTGTCATGCAACAGTCAAGTGAGTATAATATTCAGGTACTGTATTGCAGACAAAATTGAGGAAAGATTCGTTGGATTTTACGATGTTTCTGGAGATAAAACTGCTGAAGGTTTGTCAAACATTATTCATGCAGTGTTGAAAGAATGGAATGTGGAAGGAAAAGTGGTTAGTGAAACATATGATGGCGCTTCAGTAATGGCAGGCAGAGAAAGAAGACTACAACAATTGGTGAAGCAGTTCTGTCCCTATGCACTGTTTATTCATCGTTACGCACACCAACTGAATTTGGTACTGTTACATTCCTCCGAAATCATACGAGAAGTACGTATCTTTGTAAGTGATCTTACTGCATTCCATTCGGTTTTCAGCAAATCATCAAAACGAACTGTATTGCTAACTGAGAAAGTATTTAAACTGCCACATGCGAGCAACACTCGCTGGAACTTTCGTTCCAGGGCAGTTTCAACAACATCTAGTCATTTTTCAGGGCTATAAAGTGTTTTTAATTATATATTTTATGATACAGACTCTCTGTGGGACCCTGAATCTTTGAGCTGTGCTGTGGGAGTGAAACAACGGATGGATGATCCTACGTTTGCCTACTTGCTTTGCTTCTACCGAGGGTGCTTGGTTTATGTTGATCATCTCTTTAATGTTCTTCGGTCAAAATCTGTCAGTATAACTGCTTGCCAAGATGAAATAAGAATTGTTTTGAGAAACTTACGACAATTAAGAACAGAAAAATCGTTGATGAATGCATTAAATGCAGCTTGTGTTTGAATGGCAACTTCTCATTCTGTGACAGTCAAAAGACATCTCTCAGGACACTAACTTTTGAACAAAAAGTGTTTCCCGAACTATCAAAAAGAATTCCCAAAGTTGAAACTGCTTCAATTATTAGAACAGTACCCTTTTTTCAAACAAGAACAACTTGAAAATGAACTGTGGAACATACACGCTGATGAGAAAATACACTATCTCCAAGAATCCTCTTAAAGTACATTGTCAACAATGATTTAGACTCCGTTTATGAAGTAACAACGAAGTATCTGCGTTTGGTTTTGACCCTACCTGCAACTACAGCAAGCAGTGAACGAATCATGAGTACTCTTAAACGAGTGAAGAATTGTTTAAGGAATTCACTGTCCAACATCCGGCTGTCGTGTTTGAGCACGTTAGCAATAGAAAAGACACTATTTGGAGAGCTATCCAGAGAGCAGATCTTTGTAGACCGAGTTATAGACTTATTCGTGGAAAGAAAAGACAGGTGCATTGCACTTGTGTACTAGAAAATATAAGTGCTTCTTCTCTTGCTGCTGAAGCTCTACAAATTTGTCATCATTTCTTGAACAAGTTATGATTACTATTATTATTATTAGTGGCGGTGGTAGTGGTAGTAGTAGTAGTTGTTGTTGTTTTATTTGATGCATTTCGTTTCATTTGTTTAAATTATTGTTTATTGCACCATTTTGTCTCCCTATAATCACTGCAGAGTCTCCCCAACATTTTCAACCACGCTACGCCACTGCTAACTTCACACGACTTTCGGAGGGGCAAGCGAGGAGAAACTCGTGTGACAACGCAATGAGTCCGCTCTGCAGTTCCTGCCTGCCCTCTGTCGACGGCAGTCCGTACTACTCGGCCGCGGCGGCTCGCCACCACCACCAGCTGCTGCTCTCTGGCGACGCTGCTCGACACTACGTGGAGCCAGCCGGGTGTAGAATTCCTGCCTCTGTTGTCTGCGCGCCTGACACGCCACAGATGAATGGGACGACCAGACTGACGCCATTAAGTAAAAGAAGATTTCTTTTCTTTTCCTTCACTTTATCATCATAACAATACTTTAGCGGGAGATAACTCACCCCGAAACAGATGATCCGAAAACAGTAATTTATCTAGCACTTTACGATGTAAAGTACTCATTGGTGCAGCGAATTTCATTGAGTGAAACGAAGAAATACCTGACATAATTTTATGGGAAGCAAGCGCATTCAGGGGCCGTCACACGTCCAGTAATACTGTCAAACCGTCACTATACTGACCGTCTGAAAGTCCGTACAATGGTGAGCTGTATTAATGGCCTTTAAAATATTCTCGGTATTGTTAATAAATACCGAACGTGTGAGGTTAAGTATTGACGGTTTGACAATATTATCTATTCAGATGTTGACAGAGCTTCACGTATTGGCCACTTGGCATTAGTGTTCTTTGTTTGCTTACAATTCGCCTTTCTTTGTATCACACATAACATTCAATTTTTGAAGTGATCTATTGACATAGCACATTTTTAATAGACCGATGCGATTGTAATCACTGTATATACCACTTTAGGATGGTCAACAGATGATTGATTCTCTATGTCAATGTTTACCTTAGTATAGTATCGGTTGATGAATTACATAGCAGTCCGAAAAAGACCTTTCTCTTACAAAAATATGTCATATATCTGAAATGACTCGTAAGAAATCCGCGAAAAGAATATCAGTTTCGCCAAATTATTAATAAACGTAAAAAAAAGTTTTATGTCTGTTGCCTGGACGTATCCTTGCTAGCCAGATATAATTGCTTCACAAGCTTCCCTAAAATTTTAGTAATTATGTTTGCTGGTACTACAGAACTAGTATTCTAAAGACCTACATGTCGCCAGAAATCTCTTTGTTACTCGTAATTTCTCGTCAACTGAGACTGACTCTCTCGTTAACGTATCTTGCTTCTCTGATTTATCTCGTCTCAACGTTAGTAATGTGTTGTACCGGTATGGTGCAGGACTCACCAGAGACAAAACTTCTGGGTCCATGGTTCTGATTATCTGTAAGTTAACATGGGGACAGTCGGTCCTTTTTTCAACCATTCCCACACCCATTTCGTCTTTTTAATCTGTCATCCATTGCTTGCAAGCTGTAGGTAATATAACTGCAGCACACACTCTTCCTTTCCCCATGTTCGACATCTTAGCTTGTAAAACTAGGCTGTCAACTGAGGATTTTTGTCGGTATTATTGATTATGTGAGATCACCTCAGTATATTGCAGGTTTGACAAACTATTATTATCAATAAATATTGAACACGCGCAGGCCCCTAACAGTTGGCTACACTATGCTGTCGGCATCTAGTTTTAAAAAACTAGAGTACACTAAGAATGTACGATAGTAAGTTCCAAAGTATACCCGAAATTCAGTTAGAACATGACTAAAGTAACGTACAACAACAAATTGATGAAGTTAATAACTTGCTACGAATGTGTCTTATTTA
Organism: Schistocerca piceifrons; assembly: GCF_021461385.2. NCBI lineage: Eukaryota > Metazoa > Arthropoda > Insecta > Orthoptera > Acrididae > Schistocerca > Schistocerca piceifrons. The sequence goes on along the minus strand of NC_060148.1, from coordinate 90,970,392 downwards.
TAATAACTGAAGATGATGAGTTGCAATAGAAAATAAACAAGAGATTGAAGATGATTTGGGGCTGCTGACCTGTAAATTAATGGGGCTTCCGAAACTACAAGAAGATTCCTCACCATACCCGAAGAAATATGACGCACTTCTTAGTTGAACTTCAGACGAGCTCGTTGCATTGCATCAATAGGTTCGGTTAAACATAGACCAAGCCTTACAAAAATTGACAATTAAAACAAGAGATTGAGGATGATTTGGGGCTGCTGACCTGTAAATTAATGGGACTTCCGAGACTACAGGAAGATTCCTCACCGTACCCGAAGAAGTATGACGCACTTCTTACTTCGGATGAACTCGTTGCATTGCATCAATGGGTTCGTTTAAACATAGACCGAACCTTACAAAATTTGACAATTCGCCTTCCATCTAGCCACCGTTACAAGCGAAGTTTTTTTTTTTTTTTTTTTTTTTTTTTTTTTTTTTTTTTTTTTTTTTTTTACTTTATTGTTATTTTAAAACCTGTACAACTCAGGTAGGCTGGCAGCGGCACACTACGCCGCTCTTCAGCCATAGCGTTTTACAAGAGTATAAAACATGGTGAATGACAATGAACAAAGTGACGGGCAAAAGAGAGAGGTCACAGAGACATAAAAAACACGGAGTCGTTCACATGTGACGATAACAACACTGAAAACACGTCGGCACGGCGCACAAAACACTGATGAGTCCGACGGCACAAGTGAACGTAGGAGTGGGACGGCGGACACCAAAAACACTATACGACGTCACACACACGAGACACAAAAGGCGACGATCTGCGGCGCGCGAATGTTCACTATACGTGTGCGAGTCCGGGGACCTGCCAAGAGAGGAGGAGGAGGAAGGGGAGTGGGAGAGCGAGAGGGGAGAGCAGAGATGCCACAGGCAGGGGAGATAGTGGGGAGGGAGGAAGGGGGAGAGGAAGCCCGGGGGAAGAGGGGGAAGGGAGGGGACAGGGAGACGGAAAAAGAAGGGAAGAGAAGAGAAGGGAGGGAGGGTGCCGAAAGGAAAGGATACGGGAAGTGGGGGGCGGGGCAGGGTCAAAGTTGATAGGAGGGGTAGATGGAGGGGACGAGGACATCATCAGGGAGAGGGAGCTGGCGGAAGCCACCTTGGGAGAGGGTATGGAGGGTGGAGAGATGGAGACCGGGTGGGACGTGAGATACAGGCGCGGCAGCGGGCGGGGGTGGGAGAGGATCGGGGAAATGAGCGGGTGAGGAGGATCAAGTTTATGTGAGGTGTACAGGATACGTATCCTTTCAAGGAAAAGGAGGAGGTGGGGGAAGGGGATGAGATCATACAGGATCTGCGTGGGGGATGGGAGACGGATGCGATAGGCAAGGCGGAGAGCATGGCGTTCAAGGATTTGGAGGGATTTATAGAAGGTAGGGGGGGCGGAGATCCAGGCTGGATGGGCGTAACAAAGGATAGGGCGGATGAGGGATTTATAGGTGTGGAGGATTGTGGAGGGGTCCAGACCCCACGTGCGGCCGGAAAGGAGCTTGAGGAGACAGAGTCGGGAACGTGCCTTGGCTTGGATTGTCTGGAGATGGGGAGTCCAGGAGAGGCGACGGTCGAGGGTGACGCCAAGGTACTTAAGGGTGGGAGTGAGGGCGATAGGACGGCCATAGACGGTGAGATAGAAATCAAGGAGGCGGAAGGAAGGGGTGGTTTTGCCTACAATGATCGCCTGGGTTTTGGAGGGATACAAGCGAATTTTTTTTTTTTTTTTTTACTTTATTGTTATTTTAAAACCTGTACAACTCAGGTAGGCTGGCAGCGGCACACTACGCCGCTCTTCAGCCATAGCGTTTTACAAGAGTATAAAACATGGTGAATGACAATGAACAAAGTGACGGGCAAAAGAGAGAGGTCACAGAGACATAAAAAACACGGAGTCGTTCACAAGTGACGATAACAACACTGAAAACACATCGGCACGGCGCACAAAACACTGATGAGTCCGACGGCACAAGTGAACGTAGGAGTGGGACGGCGGACACCAAAAACACTATACGACGTCACACACACGAGACACAAAAGGCGACGATCTCCGGCACGCGAATGTTCACTATACGTGTGCGAGTCCGGGGACCTGCCAAGAGAGGAGGAGGAGGAAGGGGAGTGGGAGAGCGAGAGGGGAGAGCAGAGATGCCACGGGCAGGGGAGATAGGGGGGAGGGAGGAAGGGGGAGAGGAAGCCCGGGGGAAGAGGGGGAAGGGAGGGGACAGGGAGACGGAAAAAGAAGGGAAGAGAAGAGAAGGGAGGGAGGGTGCCGAAAGGAAAGGATACGGGAAGTGGGGGGCGGGGCAGGGTCAAAGTTGATAGGAGGGGTAGATGGAGGTTACGAGGACATCATCAGGGAGAGGGAGCTGGCGGAAGCCACCTTGGGAGAGGGTATGGAGGGTGGAGAGATGGAGACCGGGTGGGACCTGAGAATACAGGCGCGGCAGCGGGCGGGGGTGGGAGAGGATCGGGGAAATGAGCGGGTGAGGAGGATCAAGTTTACGTGAGGTGTACAGGATACGTATCCTTTCAAGGAAAAGGAGGAGGTGGGGGAAGGGGATGAGATCATACAGGATCCGCGTGGGGGAGGGGAGACGGATGCGATAGGCAAGGCGGAGAGCATGGCGTTCAAGGATTTGGAGGGAGTTATAGAAGGTAGGGGGGGCGGAGATCCAGGCTGGATGGGCGTAACAAAGGATAGGGCGGATGAGGGATTTATAGGTGTGGAGGATTGTGGAGGGGTCCAGACCCCACGTGCGGCCGGAAAGGGGCTTGAGGAGACGGAGTTGGGAACATGCCTTGGCTTGGATTGTCTGGAGATGGGGAGTCCAGGAGAGGCGACGGTCGAGGGTGACGCCAAGGTACTTAAGGGTGGGAGTGAGGGCGATAGGACGGCCATAGACGGTGAGATAGAAATCAAGGAGGCGGAAGGAAGGGGTGGTTTTGCCTACAATGATCGCCTGGGTTTTGGAGGGATTGACCTTGAGCAACCACCGGTTGCACCAAGTGGTGAACCGGTCAAGATGGGATTGGAGAAGGCGTTGGGAGCGTTGTAGGGTGGGGGCAAGGGCGAGGAAGGCAGTGTCATCAGCAAAATGGAGGAGGTGGACGGGGGGCGACGGCGGCGGCATGTCCGCCGTGTACAAAAGGTACAGAAGGGGGGAGAGGACGGAGCCTTGGGGCACACCGGCGGAGGGGAAAAAGGTGTAGGAATCGGTGTTATGGATGGTGACATAGGAAGGACGGCGGGAGAGAAAGGAACCGATCAGACGGACGTAGTTAATGGGAAGGGCAAAGGTTTGGAGCTTGAAGAGGAGACCGGAATGCCAGACGTGGTCATAAGCGCGTTCGAGGTCAAGTGAGAGGAAGATGGCGGAGTGACGGGAATTAAGCTGTTCGGAAAGGAGATGAGTGAGGTGAAGGAGAAGATCGTCGGAAGAGAAGGATGGCCGAAAGCCACACTGGGTGACGGGAAGGAGGCGGTGCTGGCGGAGATGCTGGTGGATGCGGTGGGTGAGGATAGATTCTAGGACATTGCTGAAGACCGAGGTAAGGCTGATGGGACGGTAGGAGGAGACGGCGGACGGCGGTTTGCCAGGTTTAAGGAACATGAGGATACGGGAGGTTTTCCACAGGTCGGGGTAGTAACCGGTGGACAGGACTACATTGTAGAGCCTGGCCAGGGTGGAGAGGAAAGAGACAGGAGCTTCACGAAGGTGACGGTTGGTGGCACGATCGTGACCAGGAGCGGTGTTGCGTTTTGTGCGGAGTATAGCAATGAGATCCTGTGTAGTGATAGGGGCATTGAGTTCCGTGTGTGGAATGTTGTCCAAGTACTGGAAGCCAGGAGCGAGGGGAGGGGAAGAGGTGTCAGTTCGATCGCGGATATCTGGGAAGAGGGAGTAATCGAACTGGGGATCATCGGGGACGGAAAATACATCGGAGAGGTAGGAGGCAAAGTGATTGGCCTTACTAAGGGAGTCAGGGAAAGGGTGATCATCATGGAGAAGAGGATAATAGGGGGAGGGTTTAGTTCCGGTAAGGCGACGGAAGGCCGACCAGAACTTGGACGAGTTGATTGGTAGGGTTGCATTTAAACGGGTGCATGTCTGTCGCCAGTCCCGGCGTTTCTTAGCCTCGAGCAAATTACGAACGTGTCACTGGAGTTGCCGGTGGCGTCGTAGTGTGTCCGGGTCACGCGTGCGGAGGAAGGCACGGTAGAGACGACGGGATTCACGGAGGAGGAGAACGGCCTGTGGGGGTAAGTAGGACGGTGGGGGTGGATGGCGACAGTAGGAACGTGGGCCTCCACAGCCTCAGACAAGGTCCGCTGGAGAAAGGAGGCGGCATGGGTGACATCGTCAGGGTGGTGGTAGGTGAGAGGGTGGCTATCGACCTGGGTGGAAAGGGTATCCCGGTAGGCATTCCAGTCGGCTCGGGAATAGTCGTGGACATACTTAGGGGGAGGGTCAGTACGAGGGTCGGGGCGAGGGCGACGACCGTCTGAAACGGTGAGGAGGACAGGGAGATGGTCGCTACCAATAGGCTCCAGGACATCCACCGTTATGCGGCCAAGGAGGTTGGGGGAGGAGAGGATAACATCAGGAGTGGAGTTGGATTCAGGACGGGTATGCCGGGGGATGGGGACGAGGTCACCTTGAAGGGTGGAGAGGAACCGATGCCATCGCCGTAACTGGGCAGCGGAACGACTATGGATGTTGAGGTCGGCGGCGATCACGTAGGAGGAAAAGGTACGATCGACGTGGGAGAGGAAGTCGAAGGGAATAGGAGCGTTGGGGCGGACATAGATGGTGGCGCAGTTAACGGTAAGGCCGGGGAAGAAGAGACTAAGGATCAGGTGTTCGGTGGGGTCGGGAAGGAGAGGTTGGAGCCGAACGGGGATCTGGTGGTGGTGACCAATGGCAACTCCGCCACGCGCAATCGGGAGGGGATTATCGGAGCGGTGGAGGAGGTAGGGCAAAGTGTGGACTGTGTGGTGGGGTTGCAGGAAGGTTTCATTGAGGAGGAAGGCATCCACGCGGTGGGTGGCAAGGGTGTGCAGGAACAGGTTTTTGTTGGCGGGAAGGGAGCGGATGTTGTTGAAAAGGATACGTTGCTGTCGCGCCATGACTGGGATTTAAACGAGGGTGTCAAGACGGGAGAAGGTGAAATGGGCCTGGTTGTTGGAGTAGGTGGCGTACATCTTGAGTTGGAAGATGGAACGGGCAGCAAGGGAGATCTGCTGGATGGCGATACTTTGACTATTGTAGTTTTATATTCAAATCAGCATATTGAGAGCGTCAAAACTTAATTTCAGCGTGAGAAAAGGGTAAAATTAATAGATGTTATTGAATTGAAAGCCTTCAGCAGTCTCTTGTTTTTAAATGTTAAAAAAAGTAACAGATAAAGCCTGGAAGATCTGTGTGGAGGGCTATGCGAGAGGCATTCAGTGAATTCAAAATAAAGTTCTATGCACTGACTTGGCAGAAAATCCTAAGAAATTTTGGTCTTATGTCAAAGCGGTAGGTGGATCAAAACAAAATGTCCAGACACTCTGTGTCCAAAATGGTACTGAAACAGAGGATGACAGACTAAAGGCCGAAATACTAAATGTCTTTTTCCAAAGCTGTTTCACAGAGGAAGACTGCACTGTAGTTCCTTCTCTAGATTGTCGCACAGATGACAAAATGGTAGATATCGAAATAGACGACAGAGGGATAGAGAAACAATTAAAATCGCTCAAAAGAGGAAAGGCCGCTCGACCTGATGGGATACCAGTTCGATTTTACACAGAGTACGCGAAGGAACTCGCCCCACCTCTTGCAGTGGTGTGCCGTAGGTCTCTAGAAGAGTGTAGCGTTCCAAAGGATTGGAAAAGGGCACAGGTCATCCCCGTTTTCAAGAAGGAACGTCGAACAGATGTGCAGAACTATAGACCTATATCTCTAACGTCGATCAGTTGTAGAATTTTGGAACACGTATTATCTTCGAGTATAATGACTTTTCTGGAGACTAGAAATCTACTCTGTAGGCATCAGCATGGGTTTCGAAATACATAGAAAGGAAGATCCCTTATCATTTAGCTACAAAATAGCAGGTCAGCAACTGGAAGCAGTTAATTCCATAAATTATTTGGGAGTACGCATTAGGAGTGATTTAAAATGGAATGATCATATAAAGGTGATCGTCGGTAAAGCAGATGCCACACTGAGATTTATAGGAAGAATCCTAAGGAAATGCAATCCAAAACAAAGGAAGTAGGTTACAGTACGCTTGTTCGCCCACTGGTTGAATACTGCTCAGCAGTGTGAGATCCGTACCAGATAGGGTTGATAGAAGAGATAGAGAAGATCCAACGGAGAGCAGTGCGCTTCGTTACAGAATCATTTGGTAATCGCGGAAGTGTTACGGAGATGATAGATAAACTCCAGTGGAAGACTCTGCAGGAGAGACGCTCAGTAGCTCGGTACGGGCTTTTGTTAAAGTTTCGAGAACATACCTTCACTGAGGAGTCGAGCAATATATTGCTCCCTCCTACGTATATCTCACGAAGAGACCGTGAGGATAAAATCAGGGAGATTAAAGCCCACACAGAAGCATACCGACAATCCCTCTTTCCACGAACAATACGAGACTGGAATAGAAGGGAGAACCGATAGAGGTACTCAAGGTACCCTCCGCCACACACCGTCGGGTGGCTTGTGTAGTATGGATGTAGATGTAGATGTAGAACTGATGTGTATGGCATTGAAAAGTTTCGCCTTGTAATGAAGATAAAACTTTTCAAATTTATTGTGGGGTCCCTTAGATATTACAGTCGTGCTATTCATGATGAAAGGAGAGAAGCTAACAGCAATTCAGGAAGTACGCAACTACCAGAAATCTTATACCCTCGGAGAAACTGTTACATAGACAAGAAGCTGGAAGGATTCTGTGGAAGGGGTAGTTTTCGCCAATATGTAACTATCAAAACAAACAAATATGGAATTAAAATCTATGCTTTTGTGGATTCTTAAGTATTTTACCTCTACAATTTGGAAATATACGCCATGTTACTACCAGAGGGATTGCACCAACTGAGCAATAAACATTTCGATGTCGTTGGTTCAAAAAATGGCTCTGAGCACTATGGGACTTAACATCTGTGGTCATCAGTCCCCTAGAACTTAGAACTACTTAAACCTAACTAACCTAAGGACATCACACACATCCATGCCCTAGGCAGGATTCGAACCTGCGACCGTAGCAGTCGCACGGTTCCGGACTGAGCACCTTAACCGCGAGACCACCGCGGCCAGCGATGTTGTTCTGTGACCGTGTAAAACTATATATCAGTCAGGTCGAAATGTGAAAGCAGACAACTGGTTTACTAGTAATGGACTGATAATAGAGCTATGAAGGGAGAATTTTTGTTTTGTTGGCACGATGAAGGAAAAGAAGCCTGTGGTTTCTCTAGAGTTTGCTATCAGTAAAGGAAGAGCTGGCACAAGACTGAACTTTAGTTTTCTCCATACCTAAAAGGCGAAGTGTGTGACCCTGGCATCACGTTTGCATGAAGATGATTCGATAGATGATGACACTGGAGGATACACAGAAGCCATCCATTGTAAATTTTATAATAGCGTCAAGTGTGGTATTTTCACAATGGATCAGCTGAATGCTTTGTACAACACTGCAAGAAATGTGCGCCATTGGTCCATGGTTATATTTTTGCAATGATAAATACGGTTGGAATCTATGCAAAGTAAGAATTGTATCAGAAGGAAAGGGTTCCTGAAGCAGCTATCTTATACATTCTTGTTTTCTTCGCTATATTCTGCGGAACTACTGAAATTATAAGAAAGAATTCTAGAACTATGGCATATCTATCAAGAACTATGAACAAATGTATATTTCTAAAAAAAGGGGTGCTAACTTCACACGTCTTTTGGAGGGGCAAGCGAATAGTAACTCGTGTGTTAGAGGTGGCAAAAAATAACGTAACTGATAGAAATAACCGGTTATTGAAAAGTAACGGTTACTGCGATAACCGTTCCTCTGATACAGGCAGTTATTTCAATAAATGTCTAATGTCAACAGTGCCCCGCGCCATCTGTTGACTGAAGATCGTAATACGCTTTCCCGTCAACTCATCGGAGATCTGGCTAGGAACTGAGGAGAGGGTAGACCATTTGGAAGGCGTTCTATAGGCCATGGGAATAACTGTGAGACTGCGCGCCATCTGTTGATAAGAACTGTGTACTGTATCGTGCGCCTTCGTTACTTTTAACACAAACAATTAAATAAAGTTATTGTCCGAGCGGTGGCTGATAGGAGCTGCAGTACAGGCATTAAAAAGTACGGTCGTTCCATTAAGCCACCGCCTCATATGTCAATTTAGCTTGGACGGGTTGTATAAAAGGAGGTACCATCAGGAATTCGAGCGACTATGGAAATAACTGTCAGCGATCAGTAATTTCCTCTGGCGATCATCAGAGGGTTGGATCCCCTCAGTCGACGACGTCAGGTTGCAACGCCTGGGCTGCTCTCAGGTTGTAATCTCCGTCTTCGGCGGTTGTGTCTGTCTGTCTGTCTGTCTGCCTGCCTGCCCGTCGCTTCCTGCTGTCGCTGTCCGTCCGTCTGTCCGTCCGTCCGTCCGTCTGCCTGCCTGTTCGCTGCCGTCTGCTGTCCGTCCGTCCGTCTGTTCGTCGCCAGCCGGTGCCCGCCGCCGCCGCCGCCGCCGCCGCCGCCGCCATCCGGTGCCCGCCGCCGCCGCCGCCGTCGCCGCCGTCCTGACCCTGGTCTACGGCCGTCTTCATCCGTCTTCGCCTTTGTCTGTCCCCTGTTTCTGTCCTCTCCTCTTCGTTCTGTTCGTTCTTGTTTCTCTCTCCCGTCATGTCCGCCCCCACCACCACTGTCACTACTACCACCACCGCCATTGACTATACCTCCCCTTCCGCCGCCTCCACCACTATAACTTGGTGTGCCCAGTCCCAACCCCCTCCTTCCATTCCACCTCTCCTCACTCTCCCTTCACCCTCTATCTTTGTCGCCCCCTCTCCCGCTTCTTCCTCCCGCTCCTCTCGTTCTGATCCCTTCCCCCCACTCCCCCAGCCTGTCATTGCAGCTCTGGCTCGGGTGGTGGCCCGTCGGGCCACTGCCCACGCCCAGCTCTCCCCGTCACCTTCGCCATCACCGCCGCCACTGCCACCGTCATCGTCATCGTCGCCGTCGCCTTCGCCTTCACCGTCACCGTCACCATCTCCGGCTCCGACTCCGGCCCCGGGACCTGCCCCTCCCCGCCACATTCCCGTTGTTCCCATCCCCCACACCTCCTCCACCGCCGTCAAGCGCCCCGGTGGCACTCCTGCTTCCTCTGCTTCCAAAAAGGCTGCGCCTCGTCCCCCTTCCCCCACCCATGATGCCATGGAAGTCTCCCCGCCTGTCCCTGCCCCCTCATCCTCCTCCTCTACCCCCTCCTCCTACCGCTACCTCCTCTCCCATCCGGATCCCTCCCTCCTTGAAGCCCGGAACCTCACCCTCTTCCTCCGCCAGAATTGTCCTGGTGCCCCCATCTCCCTCCTCACTCCTCGCCGTGATTCGGTACTCATCTCCTCCCCCAGCCCTACCCTCCACACAGACCTCCTTTCCCGCATCCCTGTCACCTGCTTTGGCCCTCATGCCTCTCTCACCCCTGCTCCCTCGCCACCTCCCTCCCGCCAACCCCAACCTCCACATCGCCCGCTGACCCTCACCGCCGTGATCACTCGGCTCAGTCCAGTGATCACGGAGGAGGAGGTGTTGGCGGAGCTTCAGGCCCATCCCCATCTGGAGGTGCGTGCGGTTCGCCGGATCCATAACGCTGCCGGCCCCACCCGCCTTATGCATGTTTTTTCTGAGCATGCCCCCTCCATAGACCGTCTCCTGAAGGAGGGTGCCCTCCTTTTTAACCAGCGTTATAAGGTTGACCCCTCCCGTTCCCCTCCTCAATCCCTCCGCTGCCATAGGTGCTTGCGGTATAATGCGCACCCAGCATCTGAGTGCCGCGAGGCCCCCACCTGCCCGCACTGTAGGCAAGCCCACTTTTTACGGCAGTGCCCCAATCTCCAGTCCCCCCCCTCCTGTAATACCTGTAGCCTCCCTCATCCCACCTACTCCCAGAAGTGTAAGGCCCAACCCCCTCCTACCACTCCTGAACTCACCGTTCCTGTCTGCCCTCTGGACGCCCCCACCCCCCCTGGCAACTCCCTTCGCCCACCCCCATCAGACATCATCAGATTCCTCACCATTGTCCTGCAGAATGTTCATCCTTTTCAGCGCCCACACACCCTCCAACAGATCTCCCTCGCCGCCCGTTCCGTTTTCCGCCTCAAAATGTACGCCACCTACTCGAACAACCACGCCCATTTCACCTTCTCCCGTCTTGACACCCTCGTTTAAATCCCTGTCATGGCACGGCAGCACCGTATCCTTTTCAACAACATCCACTCCCTTCCCGCCAACAAGAACCTCTTCCTACACACCCTTGCCACCCACCGCGTGGACGCCTTCCTCCTTAATGAAACCTTCCTCCAACTCCACCACATCGTCCACACTTCGCCCTACCTCCTCCACCGCTCTGATAATCCCCTCCCAATTGCGCGTGGCGGAGTTTCCATTGGGCACCATCGCCAGATCCCCGTTCGGCTCCAACCTCTCCTTTCCGACCCCACCGAACATCTGATCCTTAGTCTCTTGTTCCCCGGCCTTACCGTTACCTGTGCCACCATCTATGTCCGCCCTAACGCCCCTATTCCCTTCGGCTTCCTCTCCCACATTGACCGTACCTTCTCCTCCTACGTGATCGCCGCCGACCTCAACATCCATAGTCGTTCCGCCGCCCAGTTACGGTGGTGGCATTGGTTCCTCTCCTCCCTTCAAGGTGACCTCGTCCCCATCCCCCAGCACACCCATCCCGAATCCAACTCCACTCCTGATGTTATCTTCTCCTCCCCCAACCTCCTTGGCCGCATAACGGTGGATGTCCTGGAGCCTATTGGTAGCGACCATCTCCCTGTCCTCCTCACCATTTCAGACGGTCATCGCCCCTGCCCCGACCCTCGTAATGACCCTCCCCCTAAGTATGTCCACAACTATTCCCGTGCCGACTGGAATGCCTACCGGGATACCCTTTCCACCCAGGTCGACAGCCACCCCTTCACCTACCACCTCCCTGACAATGTCACCCATGCTGCCTCCCTTCTCCAGCAGACCTTGTCTGAGGCCGTGGAGGCCCACGTCCCTACTGTCGCCATCCACCCCCACCGTCCTACCTTACCCCCACAGGCCGTCCTCCTCCTCCGTGAATCCCGTCGTCTCTACCGTGCCTTCCTCCGAACGCGTGACCCGGACACACTACGACGCCACCGGCAACTCCAGCGACACATTCGTAATTTGCTCGCGGCTAAGAAACGCCGGGACTGGCGACAGACATGCACCCGTTTAAATGCTACCCTACCAATCAACTCGTCCAAGTTCTGGTCGGCCTTCCATCGCCTTACTGGAACTAAACCCTCCCCCTATTATCCTCTTCTCCATGATGATCACCCTTTCCCTGATACCCTTAGTAAGGCCAATCACTTTGCCTCCTACTTCTCCGATCTATTTTCCATCCCCGATGATCCCCAGTTCGATTACTCCCTCTTCCCGCATATCCGCAATCGAACTGACACCTCTGTCCCTCCCCTCGCTCCTGGTTTCCAGTACTTGGACAACATTGCACACACGGAACTCAATGCCCCTATCGCTACACAGGATCTCATTGCTACACTCCACACAAAACGCAACACCGCTCCTGGTCACGATCGTGTCACCTACCGCCACCTTCGTGAAGATCCTGTCTCTTTCCATTCCACCCTGGCCAGGCTCTACGATGTAGTCCTGTCCACCGGTTACTACCCCGACCTGTGGAAAACCTCCCGTATCCTCATGTTCCTTAAACCTGGCAAACCGCCGTCCGCCGTCTCCTCCTACCATCCCATCAGCCTTACCTCGGTCTTCAGCAAGGTCCTGGAATCTATCCTCACCCAACGCATCCACCAGCATCTCCGCCAGCACCGCCTCCTTCCCGTTACCCAGTGTGACTTTCGGCCATCCTTCTCTTCTGACGACCTTCACTTTCACCTCACTCATCTCCTTTCCGAACAGCTTAATTCCCGTCGCTCCGCAATCTTCCTCTCCCTGGACCTCGAACGTGCATATGACCTCGTATGGCATTCCGGTCTCCTCTTCAAGCTCCAAACCTTCGCCCTTCCCATTAACTACGTCCGTCTGATCGGCTCCTTTCTCTACCGCCGTCCTTCCTATGTCACCATCCATAACACCGATTCCTACACCTTTTTCCCCTCTGCCGGTGTGCCCCAAGGCTCCGTCCTCTCCCCCCTTCTGTACCTTTTGTACACGGCAGACATGCCGCAGCTGTCACCCCCCGTCCACCTTCTCCAGTTTGCCGATGACACCGCCTTCCTTGCCCTTGCCCCCACCCTGCAGTGCTCCCAACACCTTCTCCAATCCGATCTTGACCGGTTCACCGCTTGGTGCAACCAGTGGTTGCTCAAGGTCAATCCTTCCAAAACCCAGGCGATCATTGTAGGCAAAACCACTCTTTCCTTCTGCCTCCTTGATTTCCTATCGCCCTCACTCCCACCCTTAAGTACCTTGGCGTCACCCTCGACCGTCGCCTCTCCTGGACTCCCCACCTCCGGACAATCCAAGCCAAGGCACGCTCCCGACTCAGTCTCCTCAAGCTCCTCTCCGGCCGTACGTGGGGTCTGGATCCCTCCACCATCCACCACACCTATAAATCCCTCATCTACCCTATCCTTTGTTATGCCCATCCGGCTTGGATCTCCGCCTCCCCTACCTTTTATAAATCCCTCCAAATCCTTGAACGCCCTGCTCTCCGCCTCGCCTATCGCATCCGTCTCCCCTCCCCTACGCGGATCCTGTATGATCTCATCCCCTTCCCCCACTTCCTCCTTTTCCTTGAAAGGATACGGATCCTGTACACCTCCCGTAAACTCGATCCTCCTCACCCGCTCGTATCCCCAATCCTCTCCCACCCCCGCCCGCTGCTGCGCCTGTATTTCCACGTCCCACCCGGTCTCCATCTCTCCACCCTCCTTACCCTCTCCCAAGGTGGCTTCCGCCAGCTCCCCCTCCCTGATGATGTCCTCCTCCCCTCCATCTACCCCTCCTATCAACTTTGACCCTGCCCCCCGATGTCCTTTCCTTTAGGGACCCTCCCTCCCTTCTCTTTCCTTTTCCCGCATCCCCTCCCTCCACCCCTCTTCCCCCGGGCTTCCCCTCCCCCTTCCCTCCTCCCCCTCTCTCCCGTGCCCCTGGCATCTCTGCTCTGCTCTGCTCTGCTCTCCCCTCTCCCTCTTCCACTCCCCTTCCTCCTCCTCCCTTGGCAGGTCCCCGGGCTCGCACATGCTCAGTGAACATTCGCGCGCCGGAGATCATCGCCATCAGTGTCTCGTGTGTGTGCCTTCGTCTGCATTTAGTGTTCTTTCGTCGTCATGCCTCATCTGTTCACGTGTGCCGTCGCTGTCGTCCGTCTTCTGTGCGCCATGTCAGCAAGTGTTAGTGTTTTTTCGTCCAGCGTGAACGGCTTCATGTTTATTGTTTTTTCTCTACATTCTTTGCCCGCCATTTTTTTGTATAGTCTGTGTCACCAATATATCGTATTATTGTACCCCTTAAGGCTGAAGAGCAGTGCATTATGCTGCTGCCAGCCCGCCTTGTATGAGGAGCTTAAAATTACAATAAAGGAAAAAAAACAAATATTTTCCTCTGCATCTAGAGGGTTGGATCCCCTCCTTCGAAAGCGTCAGATTGCAAAGCCTGGGCTACTCTCAGGGTGGAATCTCCGTCTTCGAAGATTCTGTCTGTCTGTCTGTCTGTCTGTGTGCCCGCCGCTTGCTGCTGTCGCTGTTTGTCCGTCCGTCCGTCTGCCTGCCTGCCTGCCTGCTCGCTGTCCGTCGCCGTCGCCGTCGTCGTGACCGCTGCCGCTGCCGCCGCCTGCTGTTCGTCCGTCTGTTCGCCGCCGACCATCGCCGACGCCGACGCCGCCGCTGCCTGCTGCACATCTGTCTGTCCGTCGCCGTTCGTCTGCAATGAGTACTCCCACCTCCACCGTCATCTACACCTCCCCCCTCCCACAGTCACTTCCTGGACTGCCTCCCCTGGCCTCCCTCCTAACTCCTCCCCCTCCCTTTCCCCACTTACCCATCCCCCTATCTCCTCCCCCGCTGTATACCCACACCTCTACACGCTTCCTCCAGCCTCCACACCCTCAACAGCTCCCAATCCTACCCCCGCCCTCACGTACGCCTCTGTTGCCGCATCTGCTGCCACCCCTCAGGTGGTTGGCTTCCCATCTCTCACCGCCCCCGTTGCTTCGTCTTCTGCATCTCCCGCACGCATCACGTCGTGCCGAGACACCATCGCCACCACTGAACCAGCTGCTTCTCCCGGTGCCTCCACTACGCCACAGGGATCTGCCACCCGCCACCTCCCTCTCCTCCCCGTCCCTCTCCCCTCCTCCCAGCCTCCAGTCTCCAAAAAACCCCAAAAGCGCGTCCTATCCCACTCTGCTCCCGCCACTTCCCACAAAAAATCAACACCACCTCCCCTCCCCCTGCCGCCACCATGGACACCACCCCTCCTCCTGCCACCCATACCTTGGCCCCCACCCTCCACACCTTTGTCCTGTCAACTCCCGATCCTAAGTTCCTCGATGGTCGTACCCTCACCAAGGAAATACGAAAGTACTTACCTGGTGCTCCCATCTCCCAACTCATTCCCCGCAGGGACTCAGTCCTTATTAAGTCCCCGTCCCCATCCTTTCACACAGACCTCCTGCGAAAACTCCCACGAGTTATGTTTGGCCCCCACGCCTCTCTGACACCCTTCCTTTCTGCTTCCACTCCTCATCAGCCCCAGCCTCCCCGTCGCCCCCCCACCTACACTGCTGTGATCACCAAGCTCAGCCCGGTGATCACAGAGGATGAAGTGTTGGTAGAACTGAACTCCCACCCAGACTTGGAAATCCGCTCTGCCCGCCATATCCACAATGCCTCTGGTCCCACCTACCTCATGCGGGTATTCTCTGAATCCGCCCCATCCATAGACCATCTCCTCACCCAGGGTGCCCTGATATACCACCGTCGCCACCCTGTTGAATCCTCCAAATCCCCTCCCCAATCCTACCGTTGCCAGCGGTGCCTGATGTACAATGACCACTTGACTCCCAACTGCAAAAACCCGCCCACCTGTCCCCACTGCAAGGCCTCCCACTTTCTTAAGAACTGCCCCAACCTCGCTGCTCCTCCTTCCTGTAATACCTGCAATGGCCCCCATCCCACATACTCCCACAAGTGTAAAGCTAAACCCCCTCCAGCCTCCCCTGAACTTACAGTCCAAGTTCGCCCCGTCGATCCCCCTGTCCATCCCAACAATTCCCTCCATCCACCCCCCCACGGCCGAGGACATCATCCGGTTCATTACCGTTGTACTCCAAAACATTCACCCTTTTCAGCGCCCCCCACACCTTCCAACAAATATCCCTTGCTGCTCGCTCTGTTTTCCACCTGAACACCTTCGCCACTTACTCCCACAACCAAGCCCACTTCACCTTCACCTGCCTCGACACCCTAGTTTAAGTCTCTTCCCTTCCCTCTCTTCCCCCCCTCCTTCCCGTCGTGGCGCGGCACGAGTCTCACATCCTCTTCCAGAACATTCGCTCCTTCCGCTCCAACAAATACCTCCTCATGCACACCCTCTCCCACCACCAGGTCGACACCTTCCTCTTGAACGAAACCTTTCTCCAGCCCCACCATTCTATCCGCACCTCCCCCTATCTCCTCCACCTCACTGACGCTCCTGGTCCTCGTGCGCAGGGTGGAGTCACGATTGGCCACCTTAAGCATATCCCTGTCCGGCCACAACCTCTCCTCAATGACCCCACTGAACACCTTATCCTTAGCGTCTTCTTCCCCTCCCTCACCATTACCTGTGCCACCATCTATGTCCACTTCACTGCTCCTCTTCCTTATGACTTCATCTCACACATTGACCACATCTTCTCCACCTATGTGATTGCCGCCGACCTCAACATCCATAGCCGCACTCCTGCTACCCTTCGGCGGTGGCATCAATTCCTCTCCACAATCCAAGGTGACCTTGTTCCCCTTCCCCAGCACACCCGACCTGAAAGTAACACCACCCCCGATGTTGTCAATGCCTCCACCAACCTCCTTGGGCGTATCACTGTCGCCGTCCTTGACCCCACAGTTCTCACCGTAACATCTGCCAACCGCCCCCCTCGGGCTCCACACCCTGCATCCCCTCCCAAGGTCGTCCATGACTATCGCCGTGCCAACTGGGATGCCTACCGGGACTCCATCTCCACCCAGGTCGAAGGCCACCCTCTTACCTATCGCCATCCTGACGACATCGTCCACGCCTCGTCCTTCCTTCAGAAGGTAATTACTGACGCCGTGGAGGCCCATGTTCCTACTAAAACCATCCACCCACACCGTCCCACTCTCCCTCCGCAGGCTGTCCTCCTCCTCCGTGAATCCTGCCGCCTCTATCACTCCTTCCTCCGCACTCGTGACAGGGATACACTCCAACGCCACCGGCAAATACAGCGACACGTACGGAACCTTATTACAGCAACGAAACGCCGAGACTGGCGCCAGACCTGCACACGACTCAACGCCACCCTCCCTATCAACTCCTCCAAGTACTGGTCCGCCTTCCATCATCTTACTGGTTCCCTTTCTGCTCCCCAGTTCCCCCTTCTCCATAACGATCGCCCCCTTCCTGACAACCTCAGTAAGGCCAACTACTTCGCTTCCCACCTTTCCGAGGTCTTCTCCATCCCCGATGATCCCCACTTTGATTATTCTCTTTTCCCCACCGTTATGGAACGTGCCAATACTTCGGTCGCTCCACTTGCTCCTAGTCTCCAGTACTTGGGGCAGTTGCCCCCCTCCGACGCCAACACTCCCATCACAGCACAAGACATTAAACTTCTCCTCCAGTCCAAACGCAACACGGCCCCTGGTCACGACTGTGTCATCTACCGTCACCTTCGAGAAAGCCCCTATTCCTTCCTAACTGTCCTCGCCCATCTCTATAATGTCATCCTCTCTACTGGCTTCTAACCTGACCTGTGGAAGACCTCCCGCGTCCTCTTATTCCTCAAACCCAACAGACCCGCTTCTGCCGCCTCTTCCTATCATCCCATCTGCCTCACCTCCGTCTTCAGTAAGGTCTTTGAATCCATCCTCTCCCGCCGTATCCATCAGCACCTTGCTCAACACCACCTCCTCCCCCTTACCCAGTGTGGCTTCCAACCCTCCTTCTCTGCTGACGACCAACTCCTCAACCTTGTTCACCTTCTGTCCCACCAGCTCAACTCCCGTCACTCCACCATTTTTGTTTCCCTTGACCTCCAAAATGCCTATGACCGTGTATGGCATCCCGGTCTCCTCTTTGAACTCCAAACCTACGCCCTGCCTATCAATTTTGTCCATCTGGTTGCTTCCTTCCTCTCGCACCATCCTTCCTATGTCACCTTCCACAACACCAACTCCTGTATCTTTTATCCCACGGCTGGCGTCCCCCAGGGTTCTGTCCTCTCCCCTCTCCTTTATCTCTTGTATACAGGTGATATGCCCAAGCCACCCCCACCAGTCCACCTTCTCCAATATGCTGATGACACCACCTTCCTGGCTCTCTATCCTACCCTTCAACGGTCTCAACGTACCCTCCAAACCCACCTTAACCAGTTCACCACTTGGTGTAACCAGTGGTTCCTTCGTCTCAACCCCTCCAAAACCCAGGCAATCATCATAGGCCGCACCACTCACTCCTTTCGCCTCCATGATTTCTACCTCACCCTTTATGGTCGTCCTATCCAACTCACCCCCACCCTGAAATACCTTGGCCTCACCCTTGACCGACACCACCTGGACCCCTCATCTCCTGACCATCCAGCAGAAAGCCCATTCCCGCCTCCGCCTGCTGAAACTCCTGTCCGGCCGGACATGGGGATTGCATCCTTCTACCATCCTCCACACCTACAAATCCCTCATCCGTCCTATCCTCTGTTATGCCAGCATCGCCTGGATCTCCGCCCCCACTCGCTTTTACAAGGCCCTCCAAATCCTTGAACACCATGCGCTCCGCCTTGCCTTCCGTATCCGCCTTCCTTCCCCCACATGGCTCCTGTATGAACTGATCCCCTTCCCCCACCTCCTCCTGTTCCTCCAACATCTCCGCATCCTTTACATTGTTCGCAGGGTTGATCCCCCCCACCCTCTGGTTTCCTCCTTCCTCTCCACCCCCCACCTGCTGCCGCGCCTCTATCGCTGTATCCCTCCCTCTCTCCACCTCCACACCCTCCATCTCCTTCATCAGGGCAATTTCCAACGCCTCCCCCTCCCGGATGACGAACTTCGCCGTGACATCTACCCTTCCTTCCAACTATAACCTGGCCTTGTTCCCCCCCCCCCTGGCCCCCTTCTCCTCTTTCCTCCTTCTGCCAGAGCGGATTTTTCTCCGTCCCCCCCTCCCCTGAGACCCTGCACCCCATCCTTGCCTCTCTCCTTCCCACATCCCTCCCTACCTGGTCCTCTTCCGTGAGCCCCCCACTCCCCTCCCCCATCTCTTCCCCTCCCTCCCTTCTTCAGGTCTCCCTCATCTCCTAGAACCTGGCAGATCCTCTGTATTGATCATCATCAGTGTGCCACATCAGTGTTGTGTTTAGTGCTGTTTCTCATGTGCGTCAAGAGGTGTGATTTTAATTGTGTACTGCCTTGAGGTTCGCCGTCAGTGTTACGTTATGTGCAATGCCATCCATCAACACCTTTATGCTCCAGTCATACTGTGCCTTGTGTTCTTTTAATCGTCGCAGTGTGTGGCTTTTTGTGTGTGCTACTTTTAAACAGTTTTTATCTCCATTTTACAGTCACCCCTTTTTTGTCTATTGCCTTCCATGATGTTCCCCTTTTTTATATCTATGTTCACCTTATTCTCTCCTTTGCTGTTTTTAAATGTCTTCTATTGTTTTGTTCTCTGTCTTTCGGCTGAAGAGCAGCGCATATGCTGCTGCCAGCCCGCCCCAATGGGGAATTGAAATACAATAAAGAAAAAAAAAAAATTTCCTCTGGCAGTTATCGTTATTGGCTCACAGTTCTCGCTGTCTGGCAGTTATCGGGCTACCATTACAGGTAACCTGGAAGTTGGTAACGGAATGTCTGTGTTCCTGATACAGTGACTCCAGTCTTAGACCCCAGTGGTATTACAGAGACGATCGTTACTGGAGCGAACAAATATTTACGTACTTCTTCAGAAATAGCCGCTGGCCATCGCGAATGACAAATAGCATGTCAGAACGTATAACATAATACAGTTGAATATAATAATTATTATCCTCATCATTTGTCAGGAGATTGTCAAAATATGTGAATACATCACAGTAACAGCTAATATTTACAGAATTGATACACTGTCAGACTAAAACACAGTTACGCACTTTTAATAAATTTATCATACACAGAATACCCGATCTTGACTGTTGCAACCAAGTGCTGTCAAAACTGAAATATAGCAGAATTTTTTCCTAAGCTGGTCTATCAATCTCTGTTATGATATTCATCTACAGAGTACGAGGAGGGGTCAATGGAAGCGTCTGAGTCCACCAGTCTGCTTCGACGTAAAGGTGTTGTTGTGTGTGAATGTCATTACAGCACGGTGTTTGAGTTGGTTTTTGTGTGTGTGCGTTGGGGGGGGTGGGGGCTGCCGATCTAGTTTGCAGTGCCGGAATTTGCTGGTAGTAATTTTTTTTTATAGCTGTGATGTTTTGTATATTTATGGTGTATTGAATGTGATTTAATTTATGTAGGAATGATTGATTTGTGGACTTTTGGGATTGTGGTTTTATTTTTTGCAGTTGTAGGTGTTGGTTTTTTTGCATCAGTAGCTGTGGTGCACCTATTTAGGTCACCAGAAATCACCGATTCCCATTTTCATAGTTGTATGTGTTGATGTGTTAGTATCGTCATCTGAGGTTGACCTATGTAGGTCAAGGGAAATGTCCAATTCCAATTTTCGTACTTTTAGTTGTAGGTATTGGTGTTTTGGTATGGTCACCTATGGTTGACCTACATTGTTCAAGGGAAGTGTCCGATTCCTACATATTTTTGTTGGTGTAGCAGAATGCTGTATTTTTTTCTCTTATTTTGTGTTTTGGGATCATGGTGTGTTTTTTTTACTAGCTTGTCCGCACCCTAAAACCCCCAACTTCACGCAGTTGTCCCGTTGGTTTGATTGTATTTTTGGTGGGAGATGTTATTGTATTATTTATATGTATCTTCGTGTTTTTTGCCATGTGTATGTAGTGACGTCATAGACACACTTAAAATAGCCATTTCCGGCATATTGATGACGGGTGGAATCAGACACTTCTGCATCAAATAGTCTTTCAAACACACTGTAAACCGTGCTTTATCTGAAACCAAGTTTTTAATGGTTGCTGACTTGCTGGCAGTTTATTGAAAATGCATGTTCCTGAATATTGGACCACTTTTGGACCAAGGTAGTGATTTTAGGTCTTTATGTAGTTTGCTGTTCCCATTTCCAGTACTGATATTATGTATTGAGCTGTTGGTTGCAAATACTTGTAACAAATTTCATGAAGGAATAAATATACTAGGTAGCAGTGGTTAGAGTACAAAGTTCCTTGAACAGGTTCCTACATGATGTTCTTGAATTTATACCACAAACGATTTTTATTACACGCTTTTACATGCGAAAAACTTTTGCTATGTTTGATACGTTACCACAGAATATGCTCCCTTATGAAATAACAGAGTGAAAAAACGTGGTATGCCCTTCCCAACTGAATTTATTATCGAGTTGTAGACCCAGAAATGTAACACTGTCAACCTTTTCGAACTGCATGTCTTCATATGTTATAAACATGCTGTAGCTGGAGAAATCGAGCAGTTTCCAAATCTGACATAAAACCTGGATTAGCGTACTCACACTTTCAATGCCCCTATCACTACTCAGGATCTCATTGCTACACTCCGCACGAAACGCAACACCGCTCCTGGTCATGATCGTGTCACCTACCGTCACCTTCGTGAAGCTCCTGTCGCTTTCCTCTCCACTCTGGCCAGGCTCTACAATGTAGTCCTGTCCACCGGTTACTACCCCGACCTGTGGAAAACCTCCCGTACCCTGATGTTCCTTAAACCTGGCAAACCGCCGTCTGCTGTCTCCTCCTACTATCCCATCACCCTTACCTAGGTCTTCAGCAAGGTCCTGGAATCTATCCTCACCCGACGCATCCACTGGCATCTCCGCCAGCACCGCCTCCTTCCCGTTACCCAGTGTGGCTTTCGACCATCCTTCTCTTCTGACGACCTTCTCCTTCACCTCACTCATCTCCTTTCCGAACAGCTTAATTCCCGTCACTCCGCAATCTTCCTCTCCCTGGACCTCAAACGTGCCTATGACCGCGTATGGCATTCTGGTCTCCTCTTCAAGCTCCAAACCTTCGCCCTTCCCATTACCTATGTCTGTCTGATCGGTTACTTTCTCTCCCACCGTCCTTCCTACGTCACCATCCATAACACGGATTCCTACACCTTTTTCCCCTCTGCCGGTTTGCCCCAAGGCTCCGTCCTCTCCCCTCTTCTGTACCTTTTGTACACAGCGGACATGCCGCCGCCGTCACCCCCCGTCCACCTTCTCCAGTTTGCCGATGACACCGCCTTCCTTGCCATTGCCCCCACCCTGCAGCGCTCCCAACACCTTCTCCAATCCCATCTTGACCGGTTCACCGCTTGGTGCAACCAGTGGTTGCTCAAAGTCAATACCTCCAAAACCCATGCGATCATTGTAGGAAAAACCACCCCTTCCTTCCGCCTCCTTGATTTCTACATCACCATCTATGGCCGTCCTATCGCCCTCACTCCCACCCTTAAGTACCTTGGCGTCACCCTAGACCATTGCCTCTCCTGGACTCCCCATCTCCGGACAATCCGAGCCAAGGCACACTCCCGACTCCATCTCCTCAAGCTCCTTTCCGGCCATACGTGGGGTCTGGACCCCTCCACCATCCTCCACACCTTTAAATCCCTCATCCGCCCTATCCTTTGTTACACCCATCTGGGCTGGATCTCCACCCCCCCCCCTACCTTTTATAAATCCTTACAAATCCTTGAATGTCATGCTCTCCGCCTCGCCTATCGCATCCATCTCCCCTCCCCCCATGCGGATCCTGTATGATCTCATCCCCTTCCCCCACCTCCTCCTCTTCTTTGAAAGGATACGGATCCTGTACACCTCCCACAAACTAGATCCTCCTCATCCGCTTGGATCACCCATCCTCTCCCACCCCCGCCCTTTGCCGCGCCTGTATTCCCACGTCCCATCCGGCCTCCACCCTCCTTACCCTCTCTCAAGGTGGCTTCCGCCAGCTCCCCCTCCCTGTTGATGTCCTCCTCCCCTCCATCTACCCCTCCTATCAACTTTGACCCTGCCCCACCACCCACTTCCGGTGTCCTTTCCTTTAGGCACCCTCCCTCCCTCCCTTCTCTTCCCTTCCCTCCCCTTCTCTTTCCTTTTCCCCCATCCCCTCCCTCCACCACTCTTCCCCCCGGGCATCCCCTCCCCCTTCCTCCCTCGCCCCTTTCTCCCCTGCCCGTGGCATCTCTGCTCTCCCCTCTCCCTCTCCCACTCCCCTTCCTCCTCCTCCTCTCTTGGCAGGTCCCCGGACTCGCACACGCATGGTGAACATTCGCGCACCGGAGATCATCGCCATCAGTGTCTAGTGTGTGCCGTCGTGTTTAGTGTTCAGTGTTCCCTGTCACTCTCCCTCGTTCACCAGTGCCATCGTCATCTTCAGAGTTTGTGCGTCGTCTCATCAGTTGGCAGTGTGGATTATCGACGAGTGTGAACGGCTCCGTGTTTGTCTCCATGTGTCTCCTGTTTTATTGCCCACATTCTGTAACTTATGTGTCTTCTCCTGTTTTCTCTGCTTGTATCTTCTATGGCTGAAGAGCAGCGTAGTGTGCTGCTGACAGCCTGCCTGTTGTACAGGCTTTAAAATAACAATAAAGTAAAAAAAAAAAATCGAAACTTATAATTATCTCTTAAAGCTTGTAACCTCTCATATTATGAGAAAAAATACTTGTAGGGGAAGGGCAATTTCTCCTCATGAACGGCTGGCGGTAACATTAAGATTCCTAGCAACAGGAAGGATCTACAAGGATTTGGAATTTTCAACAGCAATATCGAAATAAGCGTTGAGTGAAATAATACCCAACACATGTGAAGCTATTTACGCTGTCCTGAAGGATGAGTTCATGGAGGCAAGTCAAGTAAATTAAGTCTGTCAAGTTACAGGTAATACTCCTGCTTGGTCTTGGCGTTTCTTGATCATTAAGAAAGCCAAGCAGATCAAAATACCATAACGTTGGCTGGTATACTTGATCTACTCCTACACCAGATCTTCTAGATTTCTGATCTTTGGATAACTCTTTTCGGTAAACAGTCCGCAACGAACTTTTTTTTTTATTACTGTTTCTCTGTTTGCTGAGGCGTCAACTGCCCGCAATTTTTCAATTAGAGCATTGTATGCTGCTGTCTTTTTGTCTTGGTCACTATATTCTTTACTTTTAATCTTCCACAAACTTTTCTTTTCCTTTATTGAGTTTCGATTCCCCCTAAAGGGGGCGGGCTGGCAGCAGCTTATTACGACGCTCTACAGCCTACAGAATTTGTTTTAAAAAGATGAAGATAATAAAAAATATTAACAGTTGGCGATAAAATCGGTGACTTAAAGGTAAAATGGCAGAAAATTCTGGAGCATAAAACATAAAACACAGGGTGGATGATGCTAATAAAATACACAGGAAGCAGAAAAATAATAGACAGACAATTAAAAAACACGGCGACAGTCTGGGATCTGTTCGCAAGAGATATAAAAAGCACACCCAGCGACAGCATGATTTCTGTTCGCAACACTGTGGAAGGATGCACAACACTGAACACTCACTTAAACACTGCGCTAAAAATTGGCACAAATATGACATACCACACCCAAGAGCAGGTGGGGGGAAACTGGAAAAATAGGGGGGGGGGGGAAGGAGAGCAAAAGTGAAGGGGGAGGGGGGGAAAGGAGCCAATGGAAGAGGAGGATCCATAAGAAGGGTGGGGGGTGCTTAGCAGACATACCAGGGAGTGGGGAAGGCAGAGGAGGGGAGTACAAAAGGACTCGGGGGGGGGGGGGGAGAGAAAGGAGATAGGGAGAGAATAGGCGGGGAGAAAACACAAGATGGAAGGGGGGAGGAAGAGGGAGCCCAGGGAAAGGACAGAGGAAAGGAGGGGGGTGAGGATCAGAGTTGATAGGAAGGATAAATGGAGGGAGAGAAAGCATCATCCGGGAGGGGGAGTTGATGGAAGCCACCTTGGGGAAGGAGATGTAGGGTGTAGAGATGGAGGGTAGGGGGGACACAATGGTGAAGACGTGGCAGGGGGTGGGGACGGGGAGGAGAGGAGCAACCAGGGAGTGAGGGGGTTCAAGACTGCGGGAGGTGTAGAGGATGCGGATATGTTCGAGGAATAGGAACAGGGGGGACAGAAGGCGTATACGGAAGGCGAGGCAGAGTGCATGACGCTCAAGGAACTGGAGGGACTTATAGAATTTGGGGGGGGGCAGATATCCAGGCAGGACTGGTATAACAGAGGATGGGACGGATTAAGGATTTGTAGGTGTGGAGGATGGTAGAGGGGTGCAACCCCTAAGGATTTGTAGGTGTGGAGGATGGTAGAGGGGTGCAACCCCCATGTCCGGCCAGAGAGGAGTTTGAGGAGTCAACAAGTCGGAGGCAGTTGTGGGCTTTGGATTGGATTGAGCAGAGATGAGGGATCCAGGTGAGGTGACGGTCAATGGTGAGGCCAAGGTAGGTGATCTTCACAAACTTTTTTTTTTTTCCTTTATTGTAATTTTCAGCACCTCATACAAGGCGGGCTGGCAGCAGCTTAATACGCCGCTCTTCAGCCGTATGGGGTACAATAATATGAGATAGGTGACACAGAAAATACAAAAAATGGCGGGCAAAGAAAGTAGTTACAAAAAAACAAAAAAACAAGAAGCCGTTCACGTTGGACGAAAAAACACTAACACTGGTTGACACGGCGCACAAAACACGGAGAGCTGCGACGGCACATGTGAACAGTGGAGTTGTAACTGCACGAAACACAAAAACGAAGCACACACACTACACACTGACGGCGATGATCTCCGGCGCGCGAATGTTCACCATGCGTGTGCGAGTCCGGGGACCTGCCAAGAGAGGAGGAGGAGGAAGGGGAGTGGGAGAGGGAGAGGAGAGAGCGGAGATGCCACGGGCAGGGGAGAAAGGGAGGAGGGAGGAAGGGGGAGGGGAAGCCCGGGGGGGAAGAGTGGTGGAGGGAGGGGACGGGGAAAAGGAAAGAGAAGGGGAGGGAAGGGAAGAGAAGGGAGGGAGGGAGGGTGCCTAAAGGAAAGGACACCGGAAGTGGGTGGTGGGGCAGGGTCAAAGTTGATAGGAGGGGTAGATGGAGGGGAGGAGGACATCATCAGGGAAGGGGAGCTGGCGGAAGCCACCTTGGGAGAGAGTAAGGAGGGTGGAGAGATGGAGACCGGGCGGGACGTGGGAATACAGGCGCGGCAGCGGGCGGGGGTGTGAGAGGATCGGGGATACGAGCGGGTGAGGAGGATCAAGTTTACAGGAGGTGTACAGGATCCGTATCCTTTCAAGGAAGAGGAGGAGATGGGGGAAGGGGATGAGATCATACAGGATCCGCGTGGGGGAGGGGAGACGGATGCGATAGGCGAGGCGGAGAGTGTAGCGTTCAAGGATTTGGAGGGATTTATAAAAGGAAGGGGGCGGCGGAGATCCAGGCTGGATGGGCGTAACAAAGGATAGGGTGGATGAGGGAGGTATAGGTGTGGAGGATTGTCGAGGGGTCCAGACCTCACGTACGGCCGGAAAGGAGCTTGAGGAGACGGAGTCGGGAACGTGCCTTGGCTTGGATTGTATGGAGATGGGGAGTCCAGGAGAGGCGACGGTCGAGGGTGACGCCAAGGTACTTAAGGGTGGGAGTGAGGGCGATGGGACGGCCATAGACGGTGAGATAGAAATCAAGGAGGCGGAAGGAAGGGGTGGTTTTGCCTACAATGATCGCCTGGGATTTCGAAGGATTGACCTTGAGCAACCACTGGTTACACCAAGGGGTGAATCGGTCAAGATGGGATTGGAGAAGGCGTTGGGAGCGTTGCAGGGTGGGGGCAAGGGCGAGGAAGGCGGTGTCATCGGCAAACTGGAGGAGGTGGACGGGGGGCGACGGCGGCGGCATGTCCGCCGTATACAAAAGGTACAGAAGGGGGGAGAGGACGGAGCCTTGGGGCACACCGGCGGAGGGGAAAAAGGTGTAGGAATCTGTGTTATGGGTGGTGACATAGGAAGGACGGCGGGAGAGAAAGGAACCGATCAGACGGACGTAGTTAATGGGAAGGGCAAAGGTTTGGAGCTTGAAGAGGAGACCGGAATGCCAGACACGGTCATAAGCGCGTTCGAGGTCAAGGGAGAGGAAGATTGCGGAGCGACGGGAATTAAGCTGTTCGGAAAGGAGATGAGTGAGGTGAAGGAGAAGATCGTCGGAAGAGAAGGATGGCCGAAAGCCACACTGGGTGACGGGAAGGAGGCGGTGCTGGCGGAGATGCTGGTGGATGTGGCGGGTGAGGATAGATTCCAGGACCTTGCTGAAGACCGAGGTAAGGCTGATGGGACGGTAGGAGGAGACGGCGGACGGCGGTTTGCCAGGTTTAAGGAACATGAGGATACAGGAGGTTTTCCACAGGTCGGGGTAGTAACCGGTGGACAGGACTACATTGTAGAGCCTGACCAGGGTGGAGAGGAAAGAGACAGGAGCTTCACGAAGGTGACGGTAGGTGGCACGATCGTGACCAGGAGCGGTGTTGCATTTTGTGCGGAGTGTATCAATGAGATCCTGTGTAGTGATAGGGGCATTGAGTTCCGTGTGTGTAATGTTGTCCAAGTACTGGAAACCAGGAGCGAGGGGAGGGACAGAGGTGTCAGTTCGATCGCGGATATCCGGGAAGAGGGAGTAATCGAACTGGGGATCGTCGGGGATGGAGAAGACATCGGAGACGTAGGAGGCAAAGTGATTGGCCTTACTAAGGGTGTCAGGGAAGGGGTGATCATCGTGGAGAAGAGGATAGTAGGGGGAGGGTTTAGTTCCGGTAAGGCGACGGAAGGCCGACCAGAACTTGGACAAGTTGATTGGGAGGGTGGCATTTAAACGGGTGCATGTCTGTCGCCAGTCCTGGCGTTTCTTAGCCGTGAGCAAATTACGAACGTGTCGCTGGAGTTGCCGGTGGCGTCGTAGTGTGTCCGGGTCATGCGTGCGGAGGAAGGCACGGTAGAGACGACGGGATTCACGGAGGTGGAGAACGGCCTGTGGGGGTAAGGTAGGACGGTGGGGGTGGATGGCGACAGTGGGAACGTGGGCCTCCACGGCCTCAGACAAGGTCTGCTGGAGAAAGGAGGCGGCATGGGTGACATCGTCAGGGTGGTGGTAGGTGAGAGGGTGGCTATCGACCTGGGTGGAAAGGGTATCCCGGTAGGCATTCCAGTCGGCTCGGGAATAGTCGTGGACATACTTAGGGGGAGGGTCAGTACGAGGGTCGGGGCGAGGGCGACGACCGTCTGAAACGGTGAGGAGGACAGGGAGATGGTCGCTACCAATAGGCTCCAGGACATCCACCGTTATGCGGCCAAGGAGGTTGGGGGAGGAGAGGATAACATCAGGAGTGGAGTTGGATTGAGGACGGGTATGCCGGGGGATGGGGACGAGGTCACCTTGAAGGGTGGAGAGGAACCAATGCCATCGCCGTAACTGGGCAGCGGAACGACTATGGATGTTGAGGTCGGCGGCGATCACGTAGGAGGAAAAGGTACGATCGACGTGGGAGAGGAAGTCGAAGGGAATAGGAGCGTTGGGGCGGACATAGATGGTGGCGCAGGTAATGGTAAGGCCGGGGAAGAAGAGACTAAGGATCAGGTGTTCGGTGGGGTCGGGAAGGAGAGGTTGGAGCCGAACGGGGATCTGGCGGTGGTGACCAATGGCAACTCCACCACGCGCAATCGGGAGGGGATTATCAGAGCGGTGGAGGAGGTAGGGCGAAGTGTGAATGGTGTGGTGGGGTTGGAGGAAGGTTTCATTAAGGAGGAAGGCATCCACGCGGTGGGTGGCAAGGGTGTGCAGGAAGAGGTTCCTGTTGGCGGGTAGGGAGCGGATGTTGTTGAAAAGGATACGTTGCTGTCGCGCCATGATAGGGGTTTAGACGAGGGTGTCGAGGCGGGAGAAGGTGAAATGGGCTTGGTTGTTGGAGTAGGTGGCGTACATCTTGAGTTGGAATATGGAACGGGCGGCGAGGGAGATCTGTTGGAGGGTGTGTGGGCGCTGAAAGGGATGAACATTCTGGAGGACGATGGTAAGGAACCTGATGATGTCCTCAGCGGTGGGGGGGGGACGAAGGGAATTGCCAGGAGGGGTGGGGGCGTCCAGGGGACGGACAGGGACGGTGAGTTCAGGAGTGGTTGGAGGGGGTCGGGCTTTACACTTTTGGGAGTAGGTGGGATGGGGGAGATTGCAGGTATTGCAGGAAGGAGGGGATTGGAGGTTGGGGCACTGCCTGAGGAAGTGCACTTGCCGACAATGCGGGCAGGTAGGGGCCTCGCGGCACTCAGCTGTGGGGTGCGCGTTATAGCGTAGACACCTCTGGCAGCGCAGGGATTGAGGAGGGGAACGGGAGGGGTCGACCTAGTACCGCTGGTTAAAAAGGAGGGCACCCTCCTTCAGGAGACGGTCAATGGAGGGGGCGTGCTCAGAAAAAACCCGCATAAGGTGGGTGGGGCCTGCAGCGTTATGTATGCGGCGAACCGCACGCACCTCCAAATGGGGATGCGCCTGGAGCTCCGCCAACACCTCCTCCTCCGTGATCACTGGACTAAGCCAAGTGATCACGGCGGTGAGAGTTGGCGGGCGACGCGGAGGTTGGGGTTGGCGTGAGGGAGGTGGTGAAGGAGCAGGGGTGAGAGAGGCATGAGGGCCAAAGCGGGTGACAGGGATGCGGGAAAGGAGGTAGGTGTGGAGGGTTGGGCGGGGAGGAGATGAGGACCGAATCTCGGCGAGGAGTGAGGAGGGAGATGGGGGCACCAGGACAATGCTGGCGAAGGAAGAGGGTGAGGTTCCGGGCTTCAAGGAGAGAGGGATCAGGACGGGAGAGGAGGTAGCGGTAGGAGGAAGGGGGAGAGGAGAAGGATGAGGGGGCAGGGACAGGCGGGGAGACTTCCATGGCATCATGGGTGGGGGAAGGGGGACGAGGCGCAGCCTTTTTGGAAGCAGAGGAAGCAGGAGTGCCACCGGGGCGCTTGACGGCGGTGGAGGAGGTGTGGGGGATGGGAACAACGGGAATGTGGCGGGGAGGGGCAGGTCCCGGGGCCGGAGTCGGCGCCGGAGATGGTGACGGTGACGGTGAAGGCGAAGGCGACGGCGACGATGACGATGACGGTGGCAGTGGCGGCGGTGATGGCGAAGGTGACGGGGAGAGCTGGGCGTGGGCAGTGGCCCGACGGGCAACCACCCGAGCCGGAGCTGCAGTGACAGGCTGGGGGAGTGGGGGGAAGGGATCAGAACGAGAGGAGCGGGAGGAAGAAGCGGGAGAGGGGGCGACAAAGATAGAGGGTGAAGGGAGAGTGAGGAGAGGTGGAATGGAAGGAGGGGGTTGGGACTGGGCACACCAAGTTATAGTGGTGGAGGCGGCGGAAGGGGAGGTATAGACAATGGCGGTGGTGGTAGTAGTGACAGTGGTGGTGGGGGCGGACATGACGGGAGAGAGAAACAAGAACGAACAGAATGAAGAGGAGAGGACAGAAACTGGGGACAGACAAAGACGAAGACGGCCGTAGACCAGGGTCAGGACGGCGGCGATGGCGGCGACCAGGCGGCACCGGATGGCGGCGGCGGCGGGCACCGGATGGCGGCGGCGAGCCCCGGCAGGCGGCGACGGCGGCGGCGGCGTCGGCGGCGATCAGCAGGCGGCGGCGGCGGCGGCGGCGGCGAGCACCGGCAGGCGGCGACCAGGCGGGGGCGGCTAGCCCCGGCAGGCGGCGACGGCGGCGGCGGCGGCGAGGACCGGAAGGCGGCGACCAAGCGGCGGCGGCGGCGGCGGCGGCAAGCAGACGACACGGCAGGGATCTTCCACGTCGAAGGCGCACCCTGAGAGTAGCCCAGGCTGTGAAACTCTTCGATGAAGAAGAGAGGGAATCCAACCCTCGAATACCCTGTTCCACAGACGAGGGTGGTTTCTATATATTTCAATGAATTCACTTACAAACTCTCGAGAACACTGACGAGTATCAGTCATTTTAATGCCCTGTGCGCATAAATACAAACACTAGACTGAGCAAACAGCTGTTTCGCGCCAGATTTGCAGCGATCCCCTGTCCACACGCTCCAACTTGTCTGCGCAGATGTGGTTTGAACCCACAGATTTGAGAGGTTTCGCTCAAACCTCCAACTCCAACTTCCAGGTTTGCACACACCTTAGGTTGGTGCAAATCTTCCGTCCACACGCAACGATCTGTCTGCGCAGATGTGATGTGCGCAGACATTTGCGCAGACAGATCGTTGCGAGTGGACGGGCCTTAACTGTGGCCCCTCGGAATATTCGGTATTCGCTAGCGAAAAATAACTTGGCAGTTATTAATATCCGTTAACGATAACGGTTATAAAAGAATAACTGGAACTGTGATAACAGTTACTCGAGAATAACCGTTTGGCCCACCTCTATCGTGTGTGAACGCAATGAGTCCGCTCTGTAGTTCCTGCCTGCCCTCTGTCGACGTCAGTCCGTACTACTCGGCCGCTGCGGCTCGCCACCACCATCACCACCACCACCAGCTGCTGCTCTCTGGCGACGCTACTCGACACTACGTGGAGCCAGCCAGGTGTAGAAATCCTGCCTCTGTTGTCTGCGCGCCTGACACGCCACAGCTAAATGCGGCGACCGGACTGACGCTATTAAGTAAAAGATTTATTTTGTTTTACGTCGTTTTATCATCGTAACAATACTTTAGCGGGAGATGGCTGACCCTGAACCAGCTGATCCGAAAACAGTAATTTTATGATGTAAAGTAGTCATTGGTGCAGCGAATTTCATTGAGTGAAACGAAGAAAAACCTGACATAATTTTATGTGAAGCAGGCCTCTTCAGCGGCCCTCACACGTCCAGTAATACTGTCAAACCGTCAATATGCTGACCGTCTGAGAGCCCGTACACTGATGAGCTGTATTGATGGCCTTCAAAGTATTCTCGGTATTGTTAATACATACTGAAACTGTGGGGTTAAGTATTGACGGTTTGACAATATTCTATATTCTGATGTTGACAGAGCTTCACGTATTGGCCACACAGCATTAGTTTTCTTTGCATGCTTTCAATTCGCCTTTGTTCGTATCACACCTAAAATTAAATTTTTGAAGTGATCTTTTAACATAGAACAATTTTAATAGACCGATGTGAATGTAATCACTGTATATGCCACTTTAGGATGGTCAACGGATGATTGATTCTCTATGTCAATGCTTACCTTAGTATAGTATCGGTTGATGAATTACATAACAGTTCGGAAAAGCCCTTTCTCTTACAAAAATACGTCATATATCTGAAATGACTACTAATAAATCCGCGAAATGCACATCAGTTTCTCGAAATTATTAAAAAACGTAAAAAAGATAGTTTTACGTCTGTTGCCTGGACGTATCCCTGCTGGGCAGATATATAATTGCTTCACAAGTTCCCTAAAATTTTAGTAATTATGTTTGCTGCTACTACAGAACTAGACTCTGAGCATTCGAATGACCTACATGTCGCCAGAAATCTCTTTGTTACTCGTAATTTCTCGTCAGCTGAGACTGACTCTCTCGTTAACGTAGGTTGCTTCTCTCATTTATCTCGTCTCAACATTAGTAACTTGTTGTTCTGGTATGGTGCAGGACTCACCAGACACAAAACTTCTGGGTCCATGGTTCTGATTATCTGTAAATTAACACAGGGACAGTCGGTCGTTTTTTCAACCATTCTCACAGCCATTTCGTCTTTTTAATCTGTCATCCATTGCTTGGAAGCAGTAGGTAATATAACTGCAACACACACTCTTCCTTTCCCGTGTTCGACATCTTAGCTCGTAAAACTTGGCTGTCAACTGAGGATTTTTGTCAGTATTATTGATTATGTGAGGTCACTTCAGTATATTGCAGGTTTGACAAACTACTATTATCAATAAATATTGAGCACGCGCAGGCCCCTAACAGTTGTCTACACTATGCTGTCGGCATCTAGTTTAAAAGAACTAGAGTACACTAAGAGTGTACGATAGTAAGTTCCAAAGTATACCCGAAATTCAGTTAGAACATGACTAAAGTAACGTACAACAACGAATTGATGAAGCTCATAACTAGCTACGAATGTGTCTTATTTATAATAACTGAAGATGAGTTGCAAAAGAAAATAAACAAGAGATTGAAAATGATTTGGGGCTGCTGACCTGTAAAATTAAACTTCCGACCGGTCCGAAATAGAGGGTATTTGAACAGTGCAACCAGGAGGTTGACTTGTAGCAACGAGATATCGCGGTGCTCATTAAATGGGGGCACAGGAGAGCACCATTTGGTCGGGACACTCAGGAGCCAAGCTGGGGTGGTGGGCGTTATGAGGCGTGTTGGTCCGAAGCCAGGAGGATGGAGCTTAGGACGGGCTCGTTGCATTGCATCAACAGGTTCAGAACATAAAGTCCAAACCTTGCAAAAATTGATTAATGAAATGTTTGAGCTGCCACTACTAAGCGCGACAATTTTTTTTTTTTTTTCTTTATTGTGATTTTAACACCTTATACAAAGGCGGGCTGGCAGCAGCACAATACGCCGCTCTTCAGCCTTGAGTGTTACAACAAGTAGTACATAAAGGTGGCACAGAGTAGACAGTAAAAACGGTGGGCAAAAAATGTAGACACTAAAAATCGATAAAATATGTAGCCGTTCACGCTAGACGAGAAACATCACTAACACTGGGCGACACGATGCACAGAACATGGATGATGGCGACGGCACGTGAACGGTGTGGGCATGACGGCGAACAACACTACACACAAACGAAGGCACACACACGAAACACTGACGGCGATGATCCCCGGCGCGCGAATGTTCACTGAGCGTGTACGAGTCCGGGGACCTGCCAAGAGAGGAGGAGGAGGAGGAGGAATGGGAAGGGGAATGGGAGAGGGGGGAGCAGAGATGCCAAGGGCAAAGGAGAGAGGGGGAGGGAGGAAGGGGGAGGGAAGCCCGGTGGAGAGGGGAGGAGGGAGGGGGAAAAGGAAAGAGGAGGGAAGGGAAGGGAGGGAGGGAGGGTGCCTAAAGGAGAGGACATAGGAGGTGGGAGGGAGGATCAAAGTTGATAAGAGGGGTAGATGGAGGGGACGAGGACATCATCAGGGAGGGGGAGCTGGCGGAAGCCACGTTGGGAGAGAGTAAGGAGGGTGGAGAGATGGAGACCGGGTGGGACGTGGGAATACAGGCGCGGCAGCGGGCGGGGGTGGGAGAGGATCGGGGAAACGAGCGGGTGAGGAGGATCAAGTTTACGTGAGGTGTACAGGATACGTATCCTTTCAAGGAAAAGGAGGAGGTGGGGGAAGGGGATGAGATCATACAGGATCCGCGTGGGGGAGGGGAGACGGATGCGATAGGCAAGGCGGAGAGCATGGCGTTCAAGGATTTGGAGGGATTTATAGAAGGTAGGGGGGGCGGAGATCCACGCTGGATGGGCGTAACAAAGGATAGGGCGGATGAGGGATTTATAGGTGTGGAGGATTGTGGAGGGGTCCAGACCCCACGTGCGGCCGGAAAGGAGCTTGAGGAGACGGAGTCGGGAACGTGCCTTGGCTTGGATCGTCTGGAGATGGGGAGTCCAGGAGAGGCGACGGTCGAGGGTGACGCCAAGGTACTTAAGGGTGGGAGTGAGGGCGATAGGACGGCCATAGACGGTGAGATAGAAATCAAGGAGGCGGAAGGAAGGGGTGGTTTTGCCTACAATGATCGCCTGGGTTTTGGAGGGATTGACCTTGAGCAACCACTGGTTGCACCAAGCGGTGAACCGGTCAAGATGGGATTGGAGAAGGCGTTGGGAGCGTTGCAGGGTGGGGGCAAGGGCGAGGAAGGCGGTGTCATCAGCAAACTGGAGGAGGTGGACGGGGGGCGACGGCGGCGGCATGTCCGCCGTGTACAAAAGGTACAGAAGGGGGGAGAGGACGGAGCCTTGGGGCACACCGGCGGAGGGGAAAAAGGTGTAGGAATCGGTGTTATGGATGGTGACATAGGAAGGACGGCGGGAGAGAAAGGAACCGATCAGACGGACGTACTTAATGGGAAGGGCAAAGGTTTGGAGCTTGAAGAGGAGACCGGAATGCCAGACGCGGTCATAAGCGCGTTCGAGGTCAAGGGAGAGGAAGATGGCGGAGCGACGGGAATTAAGCTGTTCGGAAAGGAGATGAGTGAGGTGAAGGAGAAGATCGTCGGAAGAGAAGGATGGCCGAAAGCCACACTGGGTGACGGGAAGGAGGCGGTGCTGGCGGAGATGCTGGTGGATGCGGCGGGTGAGGATAGATTCCAGGACCTTGCTGAAGACCGAGGTAAGGCTGATGGGACGGTAGGAGGAGATGGCGGACGGTGGTTTGCCAGGTTTAAGGAACATGAGGATACGGGAGGTTTTCCACAGGTCGGGGTAGTAACCGATGGACAGGACTACATTGTAGAGCCTGGCCAGGGTGGAGAGGAAAGAGACAGGAGCTTCACGAAGGTGACGGTAGGTGGCACGATCGTGACCAGGAGCGGTGTTGCGTTTGGTGCGGAGTGTATCAATGAGATTCTGTGTAGTGATAGGGGTATTGAGTTCCGTGTGTGTAATATTGTCCAAGTACTGGAAACCAGGAGCGAGGGGAGGGACAGAGGTGTCAGTTCGATCGCGGATATCCAGGAAGAGGGAGTAATCGAACTGGGGATCGTCGGAGATGGAGAAAACATCAGAGAGGTAGGAGGCAAAGTGATTGGCCTTACTAAGGGTGTCAGGGAAGGGGTGATCATCGTGGAGAAGAGGATAGTAGGGCGAGGGTTTAGTTCCGGTAAGGCGACGGAAGGCTGACCAGAACTTGGACGAGGTGATTGGTAGGGTTGCATTTAAACGGGTGCATGTCTGTCGCCAGTCCCGGCGTTACTTAGACGCGAGCAAATTTCGAACGTGCGACAATTTTTTTTTTTTTTTTATTTTTTTTTTTTTTTACTTTATTGTCATTTTAATGCCTATACAATAAGCAGGCTGGCAGCAGCACACTACGCTGCTCTTCAGCCAAATGCGACAGAAGCACAAGAAACAGGAGAAAAACAGAAAAGTCACAAAATGGTGGGCGATAAAATAGGAGACACAAAGAGACAAACACGGAGCCGTTCACACTTGACGATAAACCACACTTCAAACTGTGGAGACGACGCACAGACACTGAAGAAGACGATGGCACTGGTGAACAACGGAGCGTGACGGGAAACACTGAACACGAAACACGACGGCACACACAAGACACTGATGGCGGCGATCTCCGGCGCGCAAAAGTCCACGTAGCGTGTGCGAGTCCGGGGACCTGCCAAGAGTGGAACAGGGGGGAGGTGGGGGGAGAGGGGAGAATAGGATGCCAACGGCGGGGGAGACGGGGGCAAGAGGGAGAGGTACAGGGGAGGGGAGGCCCGGGGGAGAAGGGGAGAGAAAAGGAGGAGGGAGGAAAAGGAAGAGAAGGGAGGGAGGGTGCCCGGAGGAGCAAGCACGGGAGGAGGGCGGGAGGATCAAAGTTGGTAGGAGGGGTAGATGGAGGGGAGGAGGGCATCATCAGGGAGGGGGAGCTGGCGGAAGCCACCTTGGGAGAGGGTAAGGAGGGTGGAGAGATGGAGACCGGGTGGGACATGAGAGTACAGGCGCGGCAGCGGGCGGGGGTGGGAGAGGATCGGGGAGACGAGCGGGTGGGGAGGATCGAGTTTACGGGAGGTGTAGAGGATTCGTATCCTTTCGAGGAAGAGGAGGAGGTGAGGGAAGGGGATAAGATCATACAGGATCCGCGTGGGGGAGGGGAGACGGATGCGATAGGCAAGGCGGAGAGCATGGCGTTCAAGGATTTGGAGGGATTTATAAAAGGAAGGGGGGGCGGAGATCCAGGCTGGATGGGCGTAACAGAGGATAGGGCGGATGAGGGACTTATAGGTGTGGAGGATGGTGGAGGGGTCCAGACCCCACGTTCGGCCGGAAAGGAGCTTGAGGAGACGGAGTCGGGAACGTGCCTTGGCTTGGATTGTCCGGAGATGGGGAGTCCAGGAGAGTCGACGGTCGAGGGTGACGCCAAGGTACTGAAGGGTGGGAGTGAGGGCGATAGGACGGCCATAGACGGTGAGATAGAAATCAAGGAGGCGGAAGGAAGGGGTGGTTTTGCCGACAATGATCGCCTGGGTTTTGGAGGGATTGACCTTGAGCAACCACTGGTTGCACCAAGCGGTGAACCGGTCAAGATGGGATTGGAGAAGGCGTTGGGAGCGTTGCAGGGTGGGGGCAAGGGCGAGGAAGGCGGTGTCATCAGCAAACTGGAGGAGGTGGACGGGGGGCGACGGCGGCGGCATGTCCGCCGTGTACAAAAGGTACAGAAGGGGGGAGAGGACGGAGCCTTGGGGCACACCGGCGGAGGGGAAAAAGGTGTAGGAATCGGTGTTATGGATGGTGACATAGGAAGGACGGCGGGAGAGAAAGGAACCGATCAGACGGACGTACTTAATGGGAAGGGCAAAGGTTTGGAGCTTGAAGAGGAGACCGGAATGCCAGACGCGGTCATAAGCGCGTTCGAGGTCAAGGGAGAGGAAGATGGCGGAGCGACGGGAATTAAGCTGTTCGGAAAGGAGATGAGTGAGGTGAAGGAGAAGATCGTCGGAAGAGAAGGATGGCCGAAAGCCACACTGGGTGACGGGAAGGAGGCGGTGCTGGCGGAGATGCTGGTGGATGCGGCGGGTGAGGATAGATTCCAGGACCTTGCTGAAGACCGAGGTAAGGCTGATGGGACGGTAGGAGGAGATGGCGGACGGTGGTTTGCCAGGTTTAAGGAACATGAGGATACGGGAGGTTTTCCACAGGTCGGGGTAGTAACCGGTGGACAGGACTACATTGTAGAGCCTGGCCAGGGTGGAGAGGAAAGAGACAGGAGCTTCACGAAGGTGACGGTAGGTGGCACGATCGTGACCAGGAGCGGTGTTGCGTTTGGTGCGGAGTGTATCAATGAGATTCTGTGTAGTGATAGGGGTATTGAGTTCCGTGTGTGTAATATTGTCCAAGTACTGGAAACCAGGAGCGAGGGGAGGGACAGAGGTGTCAGTTCGATTGCGGATATCCAGGAAGAGGGAGTAATCGAACTGGGGATCGTCGGAGATGGAGAAAACATCAGAGAGGTAGGAGGCAAAGTGATTGGCCTTACTAAGGGTGTCAGGGAAGGGGTGATCATCGTGGAGAAGAGGATAGTAGGGGGAGGGTTTAGTTCCGGTAAGGCGACGGAAGGCTGACCAGAACTTGGACGAGGTGATTGGTAGGGTTGCATTTAAACGGGTGCATGTCTGTCGCCAGTCCCGGCGTTACTTAGACGCGAGCAAATTTCGAACGTGCGACAATTTTTCAATTTCCCACATATAATAAACACATTAGCAAGAATGTTGCTGGGTGTGAAGTACATTTCTTACAAGATGGCCATAGATATGGACATTTATTCAAATTTTCTGAAGCAACTGGAAACAAGTAATTGATATCGGTAAGGACATCGTTCTTATTTTCAGCATTTTCCTGCTGAACAGCTTATTGCGAGATCCAGTACACAGCCGTTACGTCCTGCACTGTTGCTCGACGTCGCCAACAGATGTCAGCTCGAAACGCCGTCGGGAAAACATGGCGATCGTTATAACCCTAGGTTCGTTTGAGCGGTTACCAGAATGCGCCAGACAACAGGCTGTACTGCGCATGCGCAGTTACGATGACGTAGCAGCCCGTGCTTGGTGCTTGCTCTGCTCATACGATTTTCGTCGTATTTCTGGTGGGGCATCACGTGACCATGTGTAGCCGTGCCGCCCGTGCGGCATATTTTTGAGAGGACATACTGAATTGTACTTACAGCAATTGTTTTATCATATCCCACACAGATAAAGGACGCAAATAAGGAAGCAGTTCTTGGCTTTTGAGTCATTTCAAAATTAGACTCCACAGCTCGAAGTACCATAAAATTTTTGACAGATTTTTTTTTTTTTTTTAAATTCGTGCTCTGCAATGTTGTTATGTAGCATTTCCAACACGTTTACATCTACACACCACTGCAAAAAGCTACTAGGATGGAATACAAATTACTTGCAACAAAAAAGAGAGAGTTTCTCGTGTAGCTTACACCGGAATGAAGGACAATAAATTTCATGACGTAGGCACGCGTCATCGCGTGTTCCACGAGTTGTCCGATCGACTGTTGTGTGAATGCTGTATACATCGACTGTTGTGTGCATCTTCGATCTGCATTGCTATTTGTTTGTGTAGTTTCATTGTCCGCGTGTCCGGTGTTGCTCGCGTGAACGGCGTTCTGAACATGGGCTCTAACGGAGATGAGAAAGCTTTCGAACAGATCCTTCAAGATAATCTGAAAGATTTCGCTGTCGGTAACGACGGCAAATACTGTGGCTCTGTGATTCGGAGGAAGAGATCAAAAGACTATGAATAGTCTTAAGTGCATAGGGTATTCATACTCGGTAAGGAGCAGCCACCATCGCCAAAAATTGCATGAAACCGCCACCAGTAAGTAAATTAGTGTCTCAAGTTTTTGTGCATGTGCTTCACAGTTAGTATACTAACACCATGAAGTGTTTCCGTTTTG